>NC_041337.1:13764424-14064424 GCF_004354835.1 Perca flavescens
TTACTGTGTGAGCAATGGCTTTGTTTATTTATTTATTTGTTTATTTAAAAGGGACAATGCACATGGATTGACATTTTTTGTTAAAACTCAAAATGTAAATGTGCCAGAGTTAGCAAAAAAAGCTAATTTTCATCTGTAGTCCCTTGGCAGGTCAACACATCATCATATTACAATAATAATAAAAAAAGAATGCAAGAAAGATAGAAAGCAAATTAAGAAGAAAAAAGAAGAGAAAAGAGAAATGGACAAATAAAAAATAAATAAAAATAAGTACAGTACAAAGAAGGGCAGTACGTGTAATA
This sequence comes from Perca flavescens, assembly GCF_004354835.1. Lineage (NCBI taxonomy): Eukaryota > Metazoa > Chordata > Actinopteri > Perciformes > Percidae > Perca > Perca flavescens. The sequence goes on from NC_041337.1 coordinate 13,764,727, forward strand.
TACTCATAGAAAAGTGAATAGTGGCAACTTAATGCTTCCAACTGTATATTCAAATTAGTTATTAAGGTTTTATATATTTAGAAATACTAATTACACTAAAATTAACAGTTTTCTGTTTGCAATCCAGCTTTTATATATAAGAATCCTGCGATTCTTTGGCCTAGTGATACTTTTTATTGAATATTAATTAATGCAATTATGATCAGATGGATTTTTTTATTTTTTTCATGTCATCTTTATGATTTTGTTTATTTAAAGTCAAAATAAGATATTGTTGTTACTTTCCTTTAACAAGACTGAATATTGAATACATTTTCATTTGACATTACAATGGGGCCCTAAATCTCACAATGTTGTTTAATCTTACTCCAAAATTCTCCAAAATTTAAAAAAGGAATCTTTATCTTTACTAATTGTGATACTTGAAATGAACCCAAGCAAATACAGAAATGCCAGAGCAGACAGCGATTGTGCCCACACAACCTCAGTGCACATCAGTTTCAAACAGCATTCACTTTGAAAAGTCAAAGTAATCTCCTAAATGTCAGAAGAGACTTTTTTGGCAATCGTCACCTCATTGTTAGAATGTTTCAATGCGGCCTGCTAGCTGATGTGTCTGCACACACATCCAAATCTGATTAGCTTTCCACTCCATTGAGGTTGAGAACTTAGACAAGGTTAACCTTTATTTCCAAAATATTGGTGGATACAAATCTGCATTTTGCTCTTTCTTTGAAAGGTTGGGTTGCCTGAATTGCTAAGTGAAATAAAGAACATAGATTACTTTGTACAACTCAACACCAATAATGATTTGATTGCTTCATTAAATCCTTTTCCTTGTGTGCTCCAATTTACATTTTCATTCCTTTATTGCATTTCTGCACTGGTAATTAACATAAGCTTGTTTGAACTGAGGTTTGGCCCTGTTTCTTTGACGAGAAGCCGACGGGGTTATTTGCATAACATTGCATTTTCAACCTTGTGCCTGTTTATTATTTTGTAAAAAGTTTCTATGCTGACAGGTTTCTGATTTCTTGCTGTGAACACTGCTTTCACCAATTCAGTCCTAATACGTAAGCCATACCAGCCATACCAACACACTTCACTTGCACTGACTGAATCACTGAGGCAAATCATTCAGAGCTCTCCTGCAGTGCTCCTAGCGTATGAGCCGGTGTGTGTGTGTGTGTGTGTGTGTGTGTGTGCGCACGCATATGAAGTCAAATCAAATTTATTCATAAAAGTTCTTTTAACAACAGGTTTGTCAGAAAGTGCTTTGATGAGAACAAAGGACACAAATTCAGACGGAAACTACAGTTAAACAAAAAGAACAAATATATTGTGTGCATGTGTGCATGTGTGTTTGTGTGTGCATATATGTGTGTGTGTGTGTGTGTGTGTGTGTGTGTGTGTGTGTGTGTGTGTGTGTGTGTGTGTGTGCGTGTGCATGTGTGCTTGATGAATGTGAGCTTTAGTTTTGAGTCAGAGGCATAAGCAAAAGCCTAAAGTCTGAGAGTGTGTGTGGGATGAGCCTCCTACCACGTCCCTCCCTGTCTCTCATAAACTGTCTCTCTGCCTCCCCTTCATCCTTTCCTCTTTTTTATATGTCAACATTTCTTCAGAAATATAGATTAACTGATTAATTGATCCATTCATGACTTTTGTATGTTAAAAGATACATTTAACCAGTTAAACTTAAGTGGAAAGCATACCTACAGACAACAAGGCGGCATACAGTCAATTTATCCAGCCCAGTATATAATCTGTATGTGCTGCATCCTTGACTGTTTGTGTGTGTACATTTGTGTGTACATTTGTGTGTGTATATGCATGTTTGTATCCTTCACAGTGATTAAAGCAAGTGGGCGGCAGCAGCAACTGGTCTGCATAGCAGACATGTTTCTCACTGCTAGATATTACTCATTTCCTCAGCCCTTTGCACACATAAGCACACACACACACACTCCTGACACACACACAGTCACATACACAACAGATACTGAGACGGATAGCAGGCTCTCAGTTCTTTCCCTCAGTTTGGTGGGCTCGCTGGTGTTTATTTCATGCGCACAGAGATCAGAGGCAGTGTGTAGCTGGGGGCTGCTGATATCCACGGGTGTTGTAACTGGTGGCAGTGCTGTGGAGGGGCAGTGTAGCCCAGTGAGGAGCTCAGGAGTGGGTTGACCCTCTGGGAGGACTGGAATATGAATGACTGCCAAGACTGGGACGTCGGCTCAGCCTGCACTAAGGTCAGTCTCGCATCACATCACAACAACTACCAACTCCATCCAACCTGTCTGCCTGCTCCCACGTTCTCTCACTGCTCTTTTGGATTCAAAGAGCTGTTGTTTACCACTTGTCTATTGCAATTAGCACTACTGGACTATCAATTGGTGTTTTATTTGATATTAGCAATATAGTCAAAGCTAGAGACTAATATTTTTCAGTTCTGTTTTTTTTAGGTTTGCAGTCATGAGTATAGAGGAGCGTTAGACAGTTCCCTGAGAAATGCATGAAGAGAAAAGGCGGGATGAGGTGGAGCGGTGCAAATACGCATGTCAAATTTGTCAATTACTTGAGAGAAAGTTGAAGAATGTAAGCATTTTACATTTTAATATAAAAACATAACTAACTGTTTAAAACTGTTTTGTTTTTTTTAGCATTTTTAAGCAAAAAGAAAGTGAAAATAACTTGCAAGCATGTAATGTGCTTACATAGCAAGCAAAAAGTCTTGAGGTAGTATTTCATTGGAAGGAATGTGTTATATAATTATGTCTGTGATCTGTCGGTTGTTATATATTTAAATGCTACGAGCACAGTAGCTCCAGCTAAACTCCAGCTCTGTGTGCAATGTCTGCACAGTGTAGGAGTATTCTGTTAGAATACATTTCTCTGCAAACTCCTCCACATGCACAATTGTGTTTTGTTTTCTTGTACTTTTTTTGGCAAGTTTATATTGGGTCTATTTTGACAACCTTTTTCATAAGGGCTGTCAAAATGACATGGGTGTCAGAGTCATTTGAGGACAAATATTGAAACCATATTTTTTTTTTTATGTAAGAAATGTGGATTCTAGACTGAGTTATTGTGAGTAGAGTTCTTAGGTAAAAATAAAGTGATAAGTTAGACAAATTCAGACCTTTGGAATACTGTGTGTAACTTATTAATGTGTTTGAGCTAGCTATTTTCATGTGGAATTTGTTTTAATGTTGTTGCTTCTTTTCATTTTTTTAATTGGCAAAGGTTTATATTTTATTTGTAATAATATAATTTTTTTTTAATCAATACATTGCGTAACTGTGCAGGTGTTAATGCTATGTTACTCTTCTGATATTAACTGCTTGTCACATTTAATAAATTGATAAGATCCTCATAATGAATTTGATGAAAAACTGATTATTCTAGGAAAACCAGTGATATATAATATACATGAAGATGTGTATGGATTACATCAGGAATCATTTCCAAATGTTGCTGCAGTCTGAAGGCATTTCATCCGAAGTATAGTCATTTTTATGAACCCCAGAGGTCAATGTGCGTTTATAGCCCACAGAAAGTCATGTTGTCTTTCAGCTGAACTGAAAATATGTCGCATAAATTGGACTTGGACAAGATTTTACATCATAACAGCAACATGTCTGTTGACCTAATAGTCCATCAAAACCACTTCCCACATTTTACATCACACCCGTCCTGTCAGTGTCTGAGACAATAAATCCCCCTCCTCTCACCACACAATTTTAAGTTTTTTCACTCAGATGCACAAACAGCTTGCTCTTCTCTAACACTTACTCTGTTTTTGGACCAAGTCACTTGATGAGCAACAGTTTACCCGCCTCTCCATGGAGTATCCCCATTTAACCTCTCTAACCGAGTGGATGTGTGTGTGTGTGTGTGTGTGTGTGTGTGTGTGTGTGTGTGTAAGTAAGTGTGGACACAGTTGCCATGGTGACACTGCGGTGGATGGGGAGACGGCAGGGAGCTGGTAGGCTGTTGAGACAGACTTGCGGGTGAGCGCGGGGCTGAGTGGCAGCATGGTGCAGTGGTGTTGTGGCGGCGGTGGGAGCAGCGATGGTGGTGGTGGCGGTGGTGGGGGAGGAGGAGGGATCAGCTGGGCTGGCAGAGCAGCAACCGTCACTTCAAAAGAGCTCATTTAAAACGTTTGGAGGAGAATTTGTAGAGCTCCCCCGCACTTCTCACTGAATGAAACAAGACTGCAAAATCTCTGTCACATTTGAGGACTCAAACACAAACACACACGCACACAAAGACCTAAACAAATAAACACATTCACACATTTCTCCCAGAAAGAAAAAAAAATAATACACATGCACACAAACATGGCACACACACACACACACACACACACACAGACAATCACACACATTTCCCCACACCCCTGCTGTGACACATAATTAATATGCAAAGACACATATCCTGTATCCACAACAACTGGTGGTAATGTCAACAGTGTTTCTGTCAGCTTTTGGGTGGGTGGCGACCAGCTTTGCCTATCACTGGGGGAGTTAGTACAGCCGCCTGAGGGAGTATTTGTGTGTCTGTTGCTGTCCGTGTGTGTGTCTGAAAGAGAAGGGGAGGGGGGTGGGGCGGGAGTTCTAGTAGTAAGCTCATATAGAATACAGAGAACACCCGGGGGTGTCGTGGGGGTGGTTCATGAAAGTGGTACAAAAACATATCTACATATTCCAATCATCCCCTGAGAGTCAGAGATGAAAACTCTCCTGCTGTGAGCGCTGTACACATACTGCACTGCCTCTGAACTTCATTGGCTACAAAATGTATTTTTAGTCCACATGTGGGAGTAATGTGTTTGAATGAAACAAGTAAGTTGGGTAGTTTCAGCCCCACCGCAGTGCGCATAGGTAATGACTAATTAGCGACAGCTAACAGAAAGCTAAGAGTTTCTAACCCTTTGAAAATAGTTTATATGAGCGAGTCACTGGCTGACTTCTCGCCATCTGTCTGATGCAGCTGAATGATTGTTTGTATGTATGTCTGAACCATACTGACAGCTAAGTCTTAACTACTGATGCCAGGACCTGACTGACTTCCCATTCTCTATGTTCATACTAAATCTCTCTTTCTTCTATGTCTGTCCTTTTTGCCTACCCTATCTCTACTCTCTCTAGGTGAGTGGCGCTCCAGTGCAAAAGAATCAGCAGTGATCTGACAGGGATGCTGTGTAGCAGCCTTCCCCTCTGTCTGCGCCCCTCGTTCTCCCGTGAGGCCCATGTGACCTAACCTACACCCACACACAGGGGGCCCCCAGTGCCGCTGGAGCCCACCCATGAATCCCAGCCCCGACCGCGGCAAAGAGTGCCTCCCTCCCAAGAAAAGGGAGTCTCGGCAAAGATCGTCAGAACACCACAATCCTCTGGACGAGTTTAAACCCCCAGTGCCACTCCGGAGTCGGTCCAGCGCAGGGGGAGGGGAGGGAGGCAGGGAGGCCAGTGACAGGGACCGAGCTCTGATTAACCCAAATCCCCATCTCCTACATACTCCTCCACCCCTTCCTGCTCCAGCACCAGGCCTAGCACTGCCCCTACCATGGCACCTGAGCTACTCTCCCTCTGTCTCTCTCCCCCTTTTCCCAGGGCAGGTCAGCGAGAGGATGGGCTCAGGGTCTCCCGCCTGGAGAGATGATTCTCTCCCCTCGCCCCTGTCCCACCACTCCAGGTGGCTTAGAGGGGATGGGCCCCTCTCCTTGCCACCCTCCCCATCCTCCTCCTCCGCTTCCTCCTTCAAGACTCCCTTCCCAGCCGATTCTAGAGAGATATGGTCCTACATTAACAGTGGCCGGCGGGACAACAGCTCCTCTCTCTTCTCCCCATCATATTTGTTTAGCCAACACTCTCTCTACCCTCAACAGCCAAGCTTTGTTGAAGCCAGACACAGATATTTGGGTAAGAGGCTCAACGGCCTGGACGGGCCAGGCAGCAGGACTGCCTCAACCTCCAGGCCTCTGCTTACAGGAGAATATGGGAACGATAGCAGCAGAACCCGGCTGGACATCAGTCCGCACAGCTCCCATACCAATGGTGGACGGAGACAGCAGGAGGATCTAACATCCCGTGTCCATTCTGGAGGGCCATTTTTGTCAGACTCTCAAGCTCAGGAGGGCCCTGAGCCACATTCCTCACTGCAAGACAGACATCCACATGGAATGGTTAAGACCAGCCTACTCTCCACCAGTCCCCATCCCCTCGGACCAGTCCCCAGGGCAGGTAGAGGGGGACTTTTGGACCCCCAAGGGGTCACACCAGCTGAAGCCCAGATCTACTACTCCTTGGGATCAGTGTGCCACCCCAGCCCTCAGGTCCAAGCATACCCACTCTACAGCCCCTCAGGAACAGCTCTGTACAACCTGCACAGGGAGCCAGGACCCAGGCAGCACAATCAAAGGAACTCACCACACTCACCCCTGGGTCTGCCTAACAGCCATGACAGGTCACAAAGAGACCGGGACAGAGACCAAGAGAGAGACAGAGAAAATCTTCTACAAAGGGACAGGGAGCAAGGTAAAGACAAAGAGAAGCACCTACAACGTGACAAAGACCAAGAAAGAGACAATGAGCGCGAGAGACGACGGGACAGAGAAAGACACAGAGGGAGAGAGTCATCTCCTTCTCATCTTCACACCTCAGCCCCGGCCCTTCACTCATCTCCCCCTGCGCTCCTACCTTACTTCACCAAGGGTTCTCTGATTGAGTTGGCCAGCGGGCGGTTGAAGAGGGTGGAGGAGCTGCGGACCGAGGACTTCCTGAGGAGCGCAGATACCTCCCCAGAGTTCCACCTCAGCACATGCACTGTGCTGCTGATTTCCCCCAGCAGTGCACAGGGCTTCAGCCACCTGCAGGTCCACCTCACAGACCGCAACACTCAGGTCAGCTTTCTCCATAGACATTATGCTTGGGTTTACATGCAGATATCTATATTACTGCATGAGCCAATATAATTGAATGAACAAGATGAGTGTTAATGCAAATCAGTCACAGTTTAGGCTGTGTATGTTTTCAGGTAAAAACATCAGTTTAATTACCAACACGTTTTTCATGCACACCAAAGTCAGATTGTGGTGATGATAAGTGACAGACATAAGAGACATCTTGGTTGAGTATATACAGTAACAATGTTTTTGTTTTGTGTAGGAGTTACTGAAGGTCTTGGTGGAGTATCCGTTCTTTGTGCAGGACCGAGGCTGGTCTTCTTGCTGCCCTGAGAGAACCACCCAGCTGTATGGCCTGCCCTGCCGCCAGCTCATGGAGGGGGATGTCTGCTTGGCTCTCACCCCCACTCCCACCCAAACTCACCGGACACACACGCGCACTGGCTCCAGGGCCCATCGCACGCAACTCTCCTCCAGGGCTGCAGGAGAACCCAGTAGCTCGCACAGGGAGGAGATGCCACCTCCCCTCCTCCCCCCTCTTCCTCACCATCCATCTCCTACTCTGCCGGCACCTTTACGCGCTCCGGCTGCAGAGCCTCCCGCTCAGGAGCAGCCGCGTCCACGCAAACGGCGTTGGTCTGCCCCAGATGCCCTTCCCTCAACCGGAACTGTTGAAAGCCTCCTGGATTTACCTCATGGCTCCAAGCTAATGAAGTGGCAGTAGAAACTTGGAAATGCATGAATATACATGCATAATTACACACACACACACACACACACACACACACACACACACACACACACACACACACACACACACACACACACAAGCACATACACACCCTCCTTGTCTCTGTTGCACCCACCAAGACAAACACTGGAGAGACCTTAAGGTAGGGTTGCAGGGAAGGAATAAAAACAATAGAAAACGCAATTTACGGGTGTCCACATTGTTGCCCAAGATATTAACCTAGTCCAACCGAGTCTGCATCTTTTATTCCTTTCCTTTCCTTTCCTTTCCTTTCCTTTCCTTTCTTTTCCTTTCCTTTCCCTCAACCTTACTCAGCACAATCCTGAAAGGAGCAGCAGCTGAACGATCTCTGGATGACTCCTTACAGACACACTGAAGACATTTAGTGAGACAATCAAGCACTTGTCTGTGTTCACTCTGTTTTTGTAATGGTTGTCCCAAGCACCTACTTACTGACAGTGTTTTCTGCAGGGTTTTCGATTTTCAATCAGTGTTATAAAAGTAAACGCTATTGAAGAAGTGCAGATATATATGAACAAAAGTTGACTATATATATTACATTACAGATGTTATATTCAGTAAATATGCTAAACAGATTTAATGCAATCTCTCTGTCAATTTCGCAATGCATTTTTGTTTTTTTAATTGTCTTGCTTCTGAGCCGATGTCTACATGTCGGCTTGGGCAGGCAAGGTGAATGTATGAGCAACTCTTCGCCTTTTTTATTCTCATCACTGGGAGTCCTTTCAAACAATTGATTGTTCGTCAAGGCATTATCCTCCAATATGTTCTTAACGTTATCTCTGAGAAAGGGAGAACACTAATGAAAACTGCGTAACAGACAATCCCACCCACACAGACAGGTCTGTGCCACATCGCCTCGACACTCATGGTGTTTTTCCATTACAAACTGAACGATGGAAAGACTCAAAAGTGCAGTATGGCATAAGAGTAATGGTGCTAATAACACGTTGGAACATGATGCTTTGTGAATTCCCTCGACCCCTGTGTACGCTTCTGTTCCCATCTCATTTTTTACGTACTGTATTTGTTTGAAGGCAGGGAAAATGATGAAAGTATTTTAAACTCAGATACGGGTATCTCCTCTGATTCAGCACACTCTCTCACTTTAGTTTTTGTGTTTTTTGTTTTTTAAATTTTATTTTCAAACAGAAAACCTTACCTGTTGATTTTTTCTTTTTAAATGTTATAGCTACAAAAATGTATATTTTTAAAAATTGTGAATCTGTTATATGATGTTCGCTAGAAATAAAGGGAAAAAAGCTTTATAGATTTAATTAAAGGTGTGAATTTATTCTCCGCATGTGTTGTAAAGTATTATACACATAAATTATCATTTAATACAGATTGAGTATAAGGTTAACAAAAACGTACAGCACGTGTTTTACATTAATAGTATGTTAGCAACATTTTTATTGGGTTAATCAAAATGTTTGCTTTAGCAAGCTGATAACTCCTACCAGTTTAGCTACATGGTGGACAGAATAAGAAAATCAATATATATATATATATATATATTTCCATACAACGCAACACCTCCATTGTTTCTTCATCATATATACATTTTCACACTAAAGATCCTCTGTATTGTTTGCTCTGCTCTTAGGATGTCTTTCATGATGATGAAAGGGAAGCAATAAAGCAGTAATCTACTTGTATATTGTTCATAGCTACCCTGGTGCAGGGTAGCATTCCCTGTACTCCTACATCTTCTCTCCCTCTGTGTTGGAGGTGAGAATTGGCCGCTTCTCCTGAATCTCTTCCACGTTGAACCTCTGCAGCAGTTCCACTGCAAACAAGGGCACCACCTGGCCAACAGTGTAGTACACAATCAGTATGATTATGAGGACCTCTACTGGTGCATGAAAGACTACGGCTACGCTCCGACTGACAGGAAGCATTCATACAGGAATTGTGAGGTTCTGCCTGAATTGTGTGAACATCCAAGAGTCAACATACTTTAACTTTAACATGTCATAAAAATCACACAGAACTTTCTAAGTCCAAGCCCATGGTTGTTTAGCATTTGAGAAATGCACAAGGTGGATCAAACCCTTGACAGCAAATCAAACTGACAAACTGTCCATTGCTTTATAGAAATATTACAACAAAAGATACAAATTGAAATACCGGTATGAGAGTAAATGAAGGGAGAATTTTTGGTTAATATGAATCTACAAAAAAACATGCACATCCTTTTGTTCAGGTGCTAAGTCCACAAAACTGTAATTGTAATTTCAGAGAGGAAACTGTACCCTATGAAGAGCCTCACAATTAAAAAATGTAATTTACACATTTTTATCTCAGTAGGATTCTCAAAACAGTTGAATGCTCATCCCAGAGTGTTGAACATTTTTTGATGGGATGAGCATTCAACTGTTTTGAGAATCCTTCTGAGATAAAAATATGTAAATTACATTTTTTTTAAATAAGACATTCTATAAAGCAAAAGATGATGTAAAAAAAAAAAGAAAAGTTGATCAATTATTTGCTCCTTTTCCACCCACCTGCGCCATGATCAGCTTCCTGGTTTTAGGTACGTTGGGGTCTGGATACTCCTCTCCGAAGCAAAGCTCAATCTCATAAGAAGGTGTATGTCCCTTCCCCTGTAAACAGCTCTGAAGCTCTGTACACAAACATTTTATATTGGAATATTCTGATTTGATCATACAGACATATTGCCTCTTTGCATAGAGCAATAATGTGAGCAATGAAGTATCCCAAACAATCAGTCTCTCTTTGAATAAATCATATTATGTTCCAGCTAGATTTATATGACTAACTGGTATGAATTCAAACTGCTTTTTTGTGGCTGTTACTGCATGCACTGCCTTACCATTGAGAAATGTGGGTATGTCAAGCAGCTTGAAGGTCTTTTCTCGCTCCAGTTTGTTGGGTCGGTCAGTGTGTTTGGCCATGGGACCGCTCCAGTACACCCTGCCCTGGCAGAACCGCTTGATGAACACCCCATCTGGGGCTACCCATAATAGCACACCTCTCTCCAAATGACAAAGAAGGCGGTTCATCGCTTCAGCCAGGCATGACGGAAGGGATACAGAGCTTGGGGAGGGGAAGGAGAGCTGCTGGGCAGTGCAGGGCCCGTAGATCCGTTCATTTCCCAACGGGACGCGGCCCTGCAGGATGAAGCACCCATCTGGGCTGCTGGTGGCCACTTTCATGACCCTCTGGCCCTGGTACAGCAACACCACCTGCATACGGAAGTCTGAACACACAAAATGTGTTCCAGGTCAAACAGTGCAAAGGCCAGGGACATGTTGTTTATTGTGCGCGTAATCCCATAAGCTTACCTGATATAGTAAGTGTGGGACTAAGGAAGGTTATAGGAGCAGGTTTTTGTCCTGTGAGCTCACAATACATGTGTTCCCTCATCAGATCATCTAAAGCAGAAAAGATACATTATTCAATCAGTACTTTCTCAATGCTGTATGTCTATGGTCATAATTCGATTTCTGTTGTTTTTAAATATAATTTCACAGGTAAAATTCCTACCAACATGTAGATGTGGGCCCATTATGGGGCAGCATTTGAGTCCTATTTCTACAGACCAGATGGGGTCCATATATGTTTGTTCATTGGATCCATATAGGCTCCAAGTATGTCTGTGCCTATGAGCCCATGTGGGCCAAATAGGCACAGGTAGGCCCACGAAAATAAATATTCGCAAGTCCCAATCCCACATGGTACACTTACTTAAACTCATGATTGGGCCAAGGCCAACTACAAGTAGCGATCCTTAATGGATATTTTATTGGGGTGGCAAGACGTACATTAATGTATGTCCCCATGTCAAATTCTAACTCACAAATACTCTGAAGCCAGAAACACAGAAGCCAGAGATTAAACCCCCATTGGAGGTTAATGGTAGGTGTGCACTAAACCAGCCTATGAACTAATCCGTCATTACCCATGCCAACCAATAAATCCAACTAAGCTAAAAGGTTCACAAAAAAAAACCAATAACAACAATACTAAGTCTACGGCCATGCTAGCAACTCTTTGAGTGTACCAAATTGCATGGCTTTCCATTAAATAGTTGGTGAGAGGTTTCACTCAAAACCAGAATTATGAGCTTCATTGTGGCACTAGAGGAAAAGTTAGAGGATCACACTTGTAGCCGACCTTGGCCCATTTAGCAACCCATATGGGTAACCACTTACCTATATATGAGGTAAATGGACAAATGCGGTCAGGCTCTGTTTGGATTGATCCAAATGCCAGGCCAAAACAATACTATCCCCATATTGATATTTTAACTGGGATAGAAATGACCATTTGATGACTTGATCATTTGAGCTTCCTATTCTTTGCCTTGCATCACCCATAAACATTCTGTAGAACAGTTTGTGTGTAACCCTTACCAATAAACGGTTTTACTTCTTTACTTGCGTCAAATGATTCCTTTTGACAATGAAGCTACAAAAACAGAAAAAAAAGAAAAATTAGGAAAAACACAGCATGAAGTTTGTAGTTTGTTTTAAGATGATCTTGAATGACTTTGGAGGCAGCCACATCTGGCTGTAGATGTTTTGCCTGATGTGTTTAGGTGTGTGGTTGACTTTGAGGGATTTGCTGAGTCAGTTGTTTTATGTTTTTAATGATTTTGTGTATTTTATGTTTGTACGTATGTGTGGTTGTACTGCTGCCTGTCTTGGCCAGGACACTTGAAAAAGAGATTTTTTTAATCTCAATAAGTCTTGACCTGGTAAAAGAATTTTTTTTTTTTAAAGTAGCTAAGATTTATTTTTAAGGATCTTATATATATATAGTGTATATATATATATATATATATATATATATATATATATAAGATCAGATTAGTTTAAACTGATTCTCCCCCCCACACCCCAAACATTTCCTGCTGCAAGAACACACTGTTGTTCACAACAGTGTAAAGTTGTCAATAGATGGAACATGGATGGAACAATACATAGGGTTACAACAAACTAATTTGATCAGTATATTCTGAGAATAAATGATCTTCTTCCCTTAACTTGTTAAAATGTCTAATTTTTTTAATAATCAAACCATATGCCATCAAAGTTTGATTTTCATCCCTGATTTCCACCTGTTTCTAAAACTTCTAATACACACTGATAAAAAAACAAAAGAAAACCCATAAATACTGAGCCTAATTATAAGAAACTGATTGCCCTCATACTGTGTTCTTAGCACAGAGTCAGGAAGCCACCACTGTTCAGCAGATTAAGATCCCAAGTAGCTACAGTCAATGTAGCTTATTCTCTCTATGTATTTAACTTACCGTTTTTTCCAGAAAACTGGGGCTCCTTGGAGAGCTCTTAGCCTGGACAATCACTTGATCCTTTGTCTTGAAAGAGTCTGAGGAGAGCAACAAGTGGGAACAAAAATGCAAGCAAATAAACCCAAAATAGGCCATTTAATAAAAAAAAATACTTGTTTGTATGGGTAGAACGCTGATGGGAGAATGACGGAAAATTCATTATATAAATAAAACATTTAATTCCTTGTTTTGTTAGCTTATATTGACCTTTTTTCCAGCTTAGATATAATCCGTTAGTTAATATGAAAGTAAAGGAGCAGTTGTGTTCACCTGCAGTACCTGCAGGCCTGGTTGGCCCATTGTCGTGCTGGATAAGGTAGACTTTATAGGGTTCACTGATGTCCAGCTGGTTGCGTGCAGGGATCTCCTGAAAGTCTGTGCTCTTGTTGAGTGCACAGCGAAGACGGGTCTTCCACATGGTGGGGTCAGCTTTATCCCTCCCCTCCCTGTACTTGCCCTTGTATTCAGCCCAGGCCTGAACGTGAAGATTGAAATATTACATGTATACATAAATAATTGCAAAATCCCAAACATGATTTAATGAAAAAAAACTTTAGCCGTGAACTACTGGTAAACACGTGATTAGTGTCCTTTTCTTCACAGGGAATGTATCCCTGAAATATATGTTGTTCTATTGTTGATTATATTTAACTAAATCCATCGGGAGCATTGTGGAAGCAGCAAAACTGAATGTGCACTTTAAGAAAATCATTAGTTATTCAATAAAAAAAAATATATAAGTATGTTCAGATGAGAATGATAAGTTCAGTAAACAATCAGTGGGAAGTCTAGCAATCCAACTACTGATAATAAGTTCTGACATAGTTCTGATTTAGATGACTTAAACAATTGAGATATACATTATTGAAACTAACAACCTTATTTACATTTACTTAATGATAAAATTTGAAATAAATTCATAGACATTTGACTGTATGTAGCTTTCATGTACGGTGGCCGACAGCGGCAAACGCCCTGCAACTTCAGAAAACACATGCAAATAACAAAACACAAGCAAATTAAGAAAACAACTTCATTAATTTGACAACACATGTGCAGCATTCAGCAAACGCGCTGCAAATACACACAACACAATCAAATATACAAACGCGCTGCAATTAAAAAACAATGCAAAAAGATAAGCAAACCCCGAAAAAAGAAGCGATGCAAAAAGAAAAACAACTTCATTAATATGACAACACATGCGCAGCATTCAGCAAACGCGATGCAAATACACACAACACAACCAAATACATAAACGCGATGCGAATAAAAAACGATGCAAAAAGAAAAGCACACAAACCCCGAAAACAAATGCAATAAAAAAACGTTGCATCTAGATTCCACAACAGAAGTTCTCCAGACCTCTAGAGGGAACAGCTAATCAGCTGGATTTTCGACCCCTTTTCTGCCTTTTTATTAGAGTCGGGTATGGCTGCATAGTAAAAAGAGAACTCCTGTCTCATGCCCTTATTAATAACATAATATAATATATTAGTAATATACTATGCTCCCGTCTCAGCCGGGAGGCTGGTGCCATGCTCGAGCTTCGACTTTTCAAAATAAAGCTCGCGTTTGGTCGGCTCTTCTTCCTTTGGTGTTTTGGATGTTTTTTAACTAAACAGTACGGCAATCATGCTAATGAATACAATAACTTTTTCAGCTGATGTCTTACTTACAACACCATAGAGCAAGCAAAGCAGTTTTGTCTTTATGTGCAGGCGGGATTTATTCAGTTTGATAAATCCCACGGTAAATTGGCTGGTGATTATAAAACAAAATAAGTGACCAATCTGTATTCATATTGTGGAGCAATTCGCTCTTGAAATACAAAAAACAGATTATAATCCCTCCCTGTTTAGTAAACCAGCCAATTTACCGTGGGATTTATCAAACTGAATAAATCCCTGCACATAAAGACAAAACTGCTTTGCTTGCTCCATTGTGTTGTAAGTAAGACATCTGTTGAAAAATGTACTGTATTCATTAGCATGATTGCCGTACTGTTTAGTTCAAAAACACCAAAGGAAGACGAGCCGACCAAACGCGAGCTTTTATTTTGAAAAGTCGAAGCTCGAGCACGGCACCAGCCTCCTGGCTGAGACGGGAGCATAGACTGTATATTACTAATAATAACATAATATAATATCGGCATCGGAGTAAAGATAATGGGCCAGAGTCGTGCCGACTGTGTACACAACACTTCTGGCTGACATACGGCTTTTTATGAAGAGCCAGTGTCGACTAAAAGCAGTTTTACTCGCGCTGGCTCAAATACAGCGTTTTATAAATGGGCCAGTGTCGGCTAGAAGCAGTTGTACTAGTGTAAGATCCGTACTTGGTGTAGCTGTGTATTTTTACCGTCGGCCCGAGTTCGTTTTGTCACAGTCGGGCCACAACGAGAATTATGGAACTCAGCCGCCTGAAAAAAAAAAGTTTTGGCGGTTAAATTCTAGGACTCTGCCGGAGATTTGCAGTCTGCACAAGATTTCATTTTCGGGAGGAACATTTTCAGCGGCAGAAAAGGCAAGTAATTAAATTTAATGTTCATAACAGTGTTGTATTACATTTAGAAGCTGTTGTAAATGTCAAGAAGAATTGTATTTTAATATCTTTATAACAATTAGATCGTTTGTGATGATAGGCTATCAGAAAACATTCTGATGTGTTATCCAAAATAGGCTAGATGAGTGCGATCTCATTGTGTAAATTTAATTAATTTTTACTCAAAGTGTTTTGGTTTGGCATTAATGGATGTGTGTGTGTGTGTGTGTCATTTCTTCCTCCAGAGTCAACATTGGAACCAGCAACAAACATGTCGTAGTTTCTGGACCACATCTGGCCCGGGGACCAAGCCGAGTCTCAGCCAGATCTGTTTTACAGTGTCTGGGCCAGAACTGGGCCACATAACACTGTCACTTTACAGTGTCTGGGCCAGAACTGGGCCACATAACACTGTCACTTTACAGTGTCTGGGCCAGAACTGGGCCAAAATAAAACAATACAAGTCACTTTACAGTGTCTGGGCCAGAATTGGGCCACCTAAACAAAACAAATCATTTTACAGGGTGTGGGCCTCATCTGGGCTGGAGGGACTGTTTTTGTGTCTATTTTCCATGTGTGGACCAGTTTTGGGCCGGGGGCCCAGGCAGAACTGGGCCAGAATTGTAGCAAGGATGTGGCCCTGTGGTGGGCCAGACAAATTTTGTTATGTGGGAGGAGTTCTCTTTTTACTATGCAGCCATACCCGACTCTAATAAAAAGGCAGAAAAGGGGTCGAAAATCCAGCTGATTAGCTGTTCACTCTAGAGGTCTGGAGAACTTCTGTTGTGGAATCTGGATGCAGCGTTTTTTTGTTGCATTTGTTTTCGGGGTTTGTGTGCTTTTCTTTTTGCATCGTTTTTTATTCGCATCGCGTTTATGTATTTTGTTGTGTTGTGTGTATTTGCATCGTGTTTGCTGAATGCTGCGCATGTGTTGTCAAATTAATGAAGTTGTTTTTCTTTTTGCATCGTTTCTTTTTTCGGGGTTTGCTTATCTTTTTGCATCGTTTTTTAATTGCAGCGCGTTTGTATATTTGGTTGTGTTGTGTGTATTTGCAGCACGTTTGCTGAATGCTGCACGTGTTGTCAAATTAATGAAGTTGTTTTCTTAATTTGCTTGTGTTTTGTCTATTTGCATGTGTTTTCTGAAGTTGCAGGGCGTTTGCCCCTGTCGGCCACCATATTCATGTGAATGAACAGCAGAATAAGCGGAAAGTTTTTACCACATTTAGCTTTAGTCATTCACTTCTCTATGGAAGCCCGTTGTCATTTGAATTAAGTCCAATATAGGCTTCCATTCTGCATCACATCCTAAGTTAATGCTATAAACAGAAAAGTGACACTAACTTTTCGGAGTGTCTATTTGACCCCCCGGTACGAATAGCCTCGGCCACACAGCTTAGCTATTTACACCCTGTGACGTAACAACAAAAAAACGTTGCTCGCGTGCACCGAAATCATGGCGGACATTCATCTTCCATGACCACAGAAACTGGCATATTAGGGAAGTTTTGTCTCTAAAGTTTATAACAATTGAATTTCTAGCGGAAAATGGATACTACAGTTGCACTTTCTGTCTTCAGTGCAGCGGTTCTCAAAGTGTGGGGCGCGCCCCACTGGTGGGGAATAGAGACGTCGCCAAACGGGAGGACATTTTCCTTTTTATGCCTTTATATCTTTATCCAGACATCTCAACTGTCCCGGAAGTTCCGGGAGTCTCCCGCATATTAATAGCGGCTCCTTGACTGTGAATGAATATACAGTACAATCACTGCTTTTAATGTCTTGTATGCACAGTAAAAAGCACAAACGTAAGTGAGTGTGTGTGTGTGTGTGTGTGTGTGTGTGTGTGTGTGTGTGTGTGTGTGTGTGTGTGTGTGTGTGCACTTTTATTTTCTTTATATTTGAATTTGCTGTTATTTGATGTAGATAGTTAGTTGTATTTCGATACAACTTGTTACTTCAATAAATTGGAACATTTTAAGCTTGTTGCGTATTTCATTAGCATTGTGTTGGGACGATGGGGGCAGGTGGGGCTTGAAAATTCCCCCTTGTCCAAAGTGGGGAATGACCGAAAAAGTTTGAGAACCACCGCTTCAGTAAACGCATATAACCGTTAGTTTGTTAGCTAGTACCTATTTTTTTGTATACAGTATGGTTAACTAGCAACCGAGGCTTGAAGAAACCAAGTGGTAAACAGCTGTTCAACTTCCTGAAACAACTGCTAGGTTTGTGGTTAGTATGCGAATTTTCTTCTTTTTTTTTGGCAGGGTGGTAGGGGAAGACTCATGAATATGCCTGCTCTGGTTGGGTTGGTTAGGTTTAGGCAAGAGGAGTGGGATTGGTTATGGTTAGGGTAAGAATGTCAGGGCGATAATATTCCAAAAAGGTGTAATACATGAGTAGTATGGATAACTGTGTGTAAATATATGCCAAGGTACTGTAACATTGATATTTGTACCAGACGGGGTATTAATAGAACACATCGCTGTGTGCACCGGCGGGGTACTAATAGCATTCATTTCTAATTGCACCAGGGTACAAATAGCACTTCTAATTGCACCAGGGTACAAATAGCATACACTGCTAATTGTACCAGGGGTGCAAATAGCCTCACCCCTAACTTTTTCCAGTCAAATAAATGACGAAAATAATTTTTGACGTTTTGGTGTTTCCAACCATTATCCAGCACTTATACAACACAGTCTTGCAACAGAGCATTGCAAGGAAGAGGTAACTTCGAAATAATAAGAAATAAGAAAAAAGAAAAACACTTGCACAACAAGAACTTCTTATTAAGAAAGTGCTTTTTTCTTCTTCTCTAATCTACTGCAGCACATCAACTTTCCGGACTTCTCCAATTAACCCACAATTCCGCTTGGGCTATATTTTCAGACTTTTGAGAAAAAGAGTAAAATAATAATAGCAATAATAATAAATACAAAATCTTTAATTTTTTTCGGATGCGGGCTAATCTATTTTGAAGGGATACCCTACCCAATTCAATTCTTCAAATATATGGGAAACACTGCTGTGTCCTGGCTATTTGAAACCTTTGCAACATGATAACTGATCAGGATTAAAAGGGCATATTCCATAGCACAGAGCTGCGAAGAAGCAGCATACGAAGCATTTTTTGTAAAATGTAAAATAGTTAGGCAATTATTGTTGCTTCTGTGTGGCAGGCTAGAAAATATATTTACTTATGTATGCTCATTTTTAACCTGTTTACGAAGGTAGTAGCTCAACATGACACAATGTGCAAAGGTTTGGGTTTTTTTACCAATCAATGTATGGGCTTGTTATAGGCCTTAAATATTGGTTTTATCTATACTGCCTTTAACAGTCGACTGGCGTCCCTGGATCAATTTCTTTCTGATAATACATTCAAAACATGCTATCCTTAGGCTATATTTCTTAATTAGACTTCCACATTATGTTTCAGAATATGAAAGAGTATCCACCTTAAAGAGAGCTGCGTCCTCCGTCTGTTTGTAGTCCTTCTTGGCTGCGTGCTTCCACGGAATCCTGAACATAGTTTTGTGATCATCTTCCCAGAGAAGTCCTTCATATTTCCCACTCTCTATCTGGGCTATCAGCCACTCTTTCATGTGCATCTTAGGTTCCATCTTCAACACAGACAGGTGTCTTGAGGGAACAAAACTTTCAAATGTCAGAGAAGCATGCTCCAAATAATCACGCTCCCACCTTCCATAAAAATATTTTATTATGATGCTGCTCAAGCTTCTAAAATGAGTTTAATCGCAATGCTGTAGCCTAAAATTATAATAATGCAGTTCATCAAAAAAAAGTTGTATTAAAACAGACCTTACACTTCAACGTTTAAGTCGTAACTAAAATTAAGTGCTCTTGGAAGCGAAAGCGAAAGTTTTGAGCTCATTTGATACTTTCGGTTTCCTCCAGCTTCAGCGAAAGTTGAATAATTTCCAAATAAGGTGTGTGAGGGAGGGGGGTAGCCTTAGTGAGTAGGTCCTTGGATCAGTGAAAGACTTTATGTCTTTTATAGTCTTTATGTGAAAATATGAATACCTATACTGCAAATGCCATGTTTTTGTTTGTAGGCCTATTAGAGTCAATTTGACTCTGCCAGCTGACATGATCACAAAACTCAGCCAAATATTTCTTTTAATTTTGGAAAAGACTAAATCAATAAAAGTAGACAAAGTGAATGGCAGTTAACCTTTATAGTCCACAAAACTTCTATATAAAATTAAGTTGTGTTTTCTTTAAATTGGAAAATTCTCTTTCTCTTTTCATCCCCCACCCCACAGGAGTCACAGCACGTGGGCAACAGGACAGCGCCAGTAACTAATATCACACACCAAAATGCACACAAACACACACACACACACACACACACACACACACACACACACACACACACACACACACACACACACATTTCGAAACGTTCATGTGAAAATGAAAGTATGTGTAAAGAGATTTTTTTTTTAATGGACTCCTCCTCCTCCTCCTCCTCCTCCTCACAGGCGTTATTGTACTGTCTGAAATTAATTATTTCTTAAGATCAGGTAATGATACTGAGCAGGCGGGCAATACCAGTGCAAAGTTCAGATCGATAAGAAATGAAAAGGTTGTTGTCTCCTAGTGAGACAACGATTACGTAGAAAAACACAATGTATACTTTTCCCCAGCAGAGGGCAGTGTCAGACTGTTACTGCCTTTTCCCCCCACACATCTGTTTTGTTATTAAATCAACCAAGCAAATGTGCAGTAAATAACATTAAAATGATGTACGGAGGAGGATGCATAACACATCCAGCTTGTTGAAATCCAGGGCTCATCTAGTATTGTAGTTGGAGGAGCCAATCAAAAAGAATTAAATATGACAAAGATAAAGGGATAATTGGCACAGGACTGCTGTATTGGATTGTATTGAGCCCCCTAAAAATGGTTCTTAAAAAAAAAAAATGAAGTTAAAGCTCTCATGTTAATGGCAAAAATAATACTATAAATGGCTTTATGGTAGACATGAAATACAGAACCTGCGCTTTACATTAAAATGTATGTGCAAACATCCACCCACCCAAAGACAAAAAAAAAACATATCCACCTCACATGCATAAACCACAAACAGACACACACACACACACACACACATGTCCCTAAACATAAACCTGAGAAAACATTTTCAGCTTGCTTTTGCTCGTGGAAACACTTCTCAGCAAGATCTAAGGTCAGCAGGCAAAGATACAATCTGAGCAAATATTTGTGTGGGAACGTGTTGAGAACAACACCAGTATGTCAATTTAAGTCTGCTTTTTCATCCAGATTAAACAGCACATGTCAAGGTGGGTTTTATTGCTTTTCTCCCAGTTTATTGTTGTACCAGTTCAGCAGTAAAACATGGTTGAGACATCGGAGCACATTGTAGAACATCTTAGCCAGCTCTCAATAAATAGACCTTTTAAATATGACAGATTGTATTACAGCAGAGGGATATAAACCTGAAAATGTCTAGCACACAGAACAAGATTCCACGTGCAAAGCTCCCTCTCTCTCTCTGACAGGTCATCTGAATGTTGCTATAAAACTGTGCGTTAGGTACTGTATATGGAACAGCTCTGACTGATGAAATATGTCGACATTTAAACAGGTCCAAGTTGTCATAAGTTGTCTTCCGCCATCACTGTGTAGCGTTCATGTACATGTGAGGCAGAGAGAGGCATATCGAGTTTAAACTCAACTGGTGTGTACTGTTGTGTGAAAGAAAACAGGCAGCATTACATACAGGAGAAAACACAAACCCAAGTGACATTCTAGGAAATAAATACACGTTTTACAAGTATTTACACAGTATTGTACATAGAAGAAATTCAGAACATCCATCCGGGTCTCTTAGTCATAAAAATATATTTATATAATAAAATCTACAGTAAAAGAATCAACTACAATAACAATTATTGAAATAAACAAAAGGTTGTTGACTGTGAATGAATATACAGTACAATCACTGCTTTTAATGTCTTGTATGCACAGTAGAAAGCACAAACGTAAGTGAGAGTGTGTGTGTGTGTGTGTGTGTGTGTGTGTGTGTGTGTGTGTGTGTGTGTGTGTGTGTAATTATGCATGTATATGTATGCATTTCCAAGTTTCTACTGCTACTTCATTAGCTTGGTGCCATGAGGTAATCCAGGAGGCTTTCAACAGTTCCGGTTGAGAGAAGGGTATCTGAGGCAGACCAACGCCGTTTGCCGTGGACACGGCTGCTCTTGAGTGCTCTTGTGTGTGTGTGTGTGTGTGTGTGGTGTGTGTGTGTGTGTGTGTGTGTGTGGGTGTGGGTGTATGTGCGTGCATATTTGTTTGTGTGTGTGTGTGTGTGTGTGTGTCTGTGCACTTGTGGCAAGGAGTCTAAAATGGATTGAAATCCCCGTTGAGCCACACAACATCGGGTTTACTTCAGGACAAAATGTAACAAGAGTATCTTTCATACAGGAGACTGTCTTGACCTCTCAGAACGTTCATAAAATACATGTAGTACATTTTGTACTCCATTCTCAATGTTTCAAATGCTGCCTGACAGCAAGAAGAAGCCCTTTCTACTCATGTGTGTGTGTGCATTATGTGTGTGTCTCTATGTAAAGATGCTGACAGTCTAGTGGCAGCCACAAGCTCTGACCACCATGTTGCGGTATTTCTTGAGGATGACGTTGGAGCTGTCATCGAAGTAGAGCACTGAGATGGCATGGAGCTGTGTGGGAGCACAGCAAGGCTTGGGAACCGTCTCCGGGTTAATAAAATGAACCTGGGAAGAGTAGGGGGAGTTCAAATGTTAAAATCATCATTACACCACAAATTAATATCAACAAATGGTTTTAAAAAGGATCTAGCACACAGGGCCATACACTGAATCTAAGTACTGTGGGAGAAAAAGCAGTCTTTAAAATGTTGACCTTATCCTGTGTCACGTTCACTGATGACAGTTTACTCTAAAATACAATCTGCAACTGCTTTGGATCATAGAATACAGTGGTTCCAACAGCAGCTACATTGTCTTGACAGTTGATGAGATGATTAGACTCTTAACATGACTGCTGGGTTTTTGTTCCCTCCATGGTTACTCACAAGGGTTTGCACAATGGCATGGTTTGTGGCGTTCATGTAGGAGTTCAGCGGGAAGGCACACTCTCCCTCGCAATAGTACGCCGCATATCCTTCAGGAGCGATGATCCAGTCCTGAGAGTGGGGAGGGAGACGGAGAGAAATGTAGGTTTGTAGAATTGGGAAAATTGAATTTATTTATCCCTTGATAGGGACCCGATACTAATGATAGATAATGTTGTATTTGCACCTTTACTAAAAAGATCACTGTCCGTGGCTGGTTTGGTTCAGTGGGTAGAGCAGGCGCACATATACTGAGAGGCTTGTGCCTCGGCGCAGAGCTCCAGGGTTTGAGTCCAACCTGAGGTGATTTCCTGCATGTCTTCCCCCTCTTTCTCCCTTTTCTCATCTAGCTGTCCTATCAATTAAAGGTGGAAAAGCCCAAAAAATAATCGTAAAAAAAAAAAAAGAGCACTGTCCTATTACTTGCCTTATCTTTGATTCTGGGGTCTTTTTGGATAATATTATAATTGTATATTGTCAGCTGTTAATCAAAATATAAATTTACAGATGCAACTAACTCATTAGCAATTAATTTGCCTATTATTATTGTTATTATTTTCCTGTTTAATGGAACATTTTAACATTTTAAAAAATTCCCATAACTATTTTCTCAGCCGAAGTCTAAATATTTCAATTGCTTGTTTTGACCAAAAGCCTAAAACCCAAAGATATTTGCAGTACTTTCATTTGAGAGTTCAAAGAAAAAAAACTGACAAAGAAAAACTCACATTCACATTTTTGAAGCTGGAACCAGTGGCATTTTACTGAGTACGTCAAGCTGGACCTGTAAAAGTGTGGTGGACCTGTCCCCTATGGAAACAATACCCTTGGGCTCAGGCATTATAGGAGTTGATTCTAGTGTGTCGTTTATCAGGATTCTGGGATAAGACCTACAACCAGGAGTGTCTGATTTGGGCTTTTGTTGGGGTAAGCATTTTTGGGCTACCTGGGAGTTGTGGGAGAGGAATGCTTTCCGTACCTGCCATCCCAAGTCTCTGAAACTGACGTAGAGCTCGTGCTTCTTACAGGCCTGCTTCTGATCAGTACTGCTGTTTTCTGGGGAAGAAAACAGAAAGACAGAGAGAGATTATACTTCAACACATGTGCTATTATCCCATTCAGCTACAAGAGTAACTATTTACTGTAGTCAGACCCCAATTAGACAGAGACGATAAAGAACAGACCTAAACACAGCCAGTATCCTCATACAAAACATCAACATTTAAACAATGGCTGAAGGAAATCACCTCCAGATACAGCAGCAATTTGGTAATTGTTTCAAATGAATGGGCCACCCTGCTTGGAGGTCTCTCTGCTGTGCTTTGAGTTTTCACTGGATGAAACAGATGTGCACATAGAGTAGGCTCGCCCCTTTTTTCATAACTCAAGTCTTTATTTATTCTCTCTCCTTTCTATTCACCCATTTCAAGCTTTTATTTTCCCCTTTACCCCATCCACGTGTAAAAAAAATAAAATGTAGTCTGTTTTCTATCTAAAGGTATCTCTCTTGCTTCCTCTGGTGACCTCTGGGGCTCTGTGGTACATTAGTTCCTGAGAGTGGTTCAGATTGGAAATGATCATGAGCGACTGGTTCTCATCATCCAGTTAAAGACCGCTAGTATCCAAAGTTCCAAACAGGCCCATTTGGCCCATGTGTTGTAGCCCCCGGTTGCCCCACAGCACACCGCAGATGTGTTCTGCCATAAAAGCCTGCGCTCCCTTACCTCCATGCAGGGAACTTGGCCCCAACAGCTCTGTAATGCTTGTGTAAATAAACAAAGACAGCAGAGGGATATTTGAAGCTCAGGCATTACAGTCTAATGTTTCAGCGCTTCACATAAACACAGCTCTCTCACACCTCTAAAACAAAGCCCTCAAGTATGCATCACATGTTTTGTCGTGCAAAAATCCCATAAATTCCAATAGCATTCTTTAGTTGCTCTGGATATATTGTATATTTGGGGATGCTTGTGTTTGCATGTCAATGAGTACACACAATGCGCTAAACTAGTCATCCGTGTCCCATTCCATTGATTCTCCCCATTGCCAACAAAAGCCAGATCAAACCAGGGGTCGGCTCAAAACAATAGCATAAATTAGGGCTGGGCGATAGGGAGAAAATCAGATATCACGATATGCTTGACCAAATACCTCGATATCGATATTGCGGCGATATTCTAGGGTTGACAATTGGTGCTTTAACAAAATATCTTCACGCTTAGATTTTAGATAAATAATCATCAGCAATGTGGACATAATGTCTAAGTGGGGAAAAGGCAAATAATAGAACAGTCTGGTAAATTCAGAAAAGTGCATCACTTTACTGTAATGCAGCCTTTAAAACCATAGAAGACAACACTTCTGTCATATCACGATATTACGATATCCAAAATCTAAGACGATATCTAGTCTCATATCACGATATCGATATAATATCGATATATTGCCCAGCCCTAGCATAAATCAGAGCTGGCTGTATATACAGCATACACACTTTGCGTGTTTACCTGCAACATTGGCCACTCTCAGTGCCTCTTGGCTCTTTGTCCCTTTGGAGCGGTTGGGGTTACGCTGTTTGGCCCCCCCTTGTGCTGAGCGGATGCTTCGAAGGTGCACCTCAGTGGCTTTAAAGAAGGCCACCATGAAGGGCTGTTTATTCTGTGGCCCACTGCGACCAATCAGCCCTGCCACACGAGGATTGATGCTCTCCCCTGTAGGGGGAGACAGAGAGAACAGTTCAACCTTGGTGATGGCGTCACAAAAATCCAGATTTTTTTTCATACAGGGTGATGTATAAGGAAATGCTTTTTAATTCAAATAAATGTGTGCCCGCTTGGGGTGTCTGTGTTTAGAGTTTATTTTGCATGTGTGTGGTCCTCGCTTTCCTCACTGCAAACACTTTTGTCTGTTTTGCAAATGAGATTTGCCTATGTGAATTCCTTTCCCTTTTTCTCATCCCTTCTCTGCCTCTGAAATGGCAAGAACAAACGTAGCGCTGAACTTCAAAGCCTCTCTACTCGTGAGTGAGTGCGTGTTTGTGTGGGTGGGTGTGTTCGTGCATGTTCGTGCATGTGCTCTCCAGCAGTGTCTATCTACTTGTCACGTAGAAGAATGTGTGTCTGATCGCCGTTATGTGGTAAATCAAGGCCTATGGTCGCCGCTGGCGACGGGATGTCCCGTGGACCTGTCTGTGCATGCTCGCCCATTAAACCTTCATACACAAACACACATTCATAGATACAGCCTCTCCAGCACTCCCCTCCCACAACATGAAAGCAATACAATTGTCTGTTTTCCTCACCTAACATGTAACATCCTGCCAGCCTGTAGAGAGATAATATTCTCAAACACGCTCTTGTACTTCACACTGTTTGTTGATAAAGCTTTCCACTGACTAACCTCCGAACCTTCTGCTAAGATGTTATCCTTTGCATAACGCAGTGTATTTTCTGCTTGCCTGCTAATGATGCTGAGGGTATGACGGATGAATGACTGATGAGCAGCAGGGTTTGATTTATCTTTGCTGTGTACACACAATGAATGAATCAACTGATTATTTGGCATTTAAGAGAACAGCCATGATGTCAATGCATGTTGTATTATAATGTAGTAATGTTGTCACAATACCAGAATTTAAACTTTGATACAATACCAGTCCTAAAAAAATAAACAAACTGGATAGTTCTTTCGATACCGCGGCAAAAATACAGAAATGTCCTAGCCATACAAAATAGGATAATTTTTTTTATCAGTGACATAAAAAGTCACTGAAAACATACCAAGACACGGTTGACTTGACCATCTACTTCTGTTATTGTAAATGTGTTCATCACTAGATTTTAAATAAAGTATAAACTTTATCAACTACACAAACATAGCATTATGTTTAACACTTAATTTTGCAATGTTTGCGCTTAAAATCGAGTTTGAACTCAATCCACTAAGGAATCTTTACTCAGAGTACATTTTAGGGTATACCTAGAGGACCCTGCTGGATAACTGGTAACTCATTAACTGAATTAGCAACTTTAATTCATACTTACAATACTTTCATTTTAATTAAGATAGTTACCATGTACCACTATAAACACCTGTGCAAACTCAACACAAACAATCGGGCAATAAATCATATCTTTGTGATTTTTTTTAATTCTTGTTTACACTGTCAGAAGGGTGTTAAATCATCTCGGTGATTTTTTTCTGGTTTCTCATCACCTCGTCTTTGTACCTTTGTTCTTGTCCTTTTCTGCTCTTTAATGTTTAATTTCTTATACTGCACTGTAACTTTTATTTGCATATTTTATCTCTCGGTTCTTTGAATTTTTATACTGCACTCTCAATTTTATTCTTGTCTTTTAATGTTTTAATTTGTTTTTTAATCGTTTTCGAACTGCTCTTTAATGTTTTATGTAAAGCACTTTGAATTGCCCTGTTGCTGAAATGTTCTATACAAATAAAGCTGCCTTGCCTTGGCTTGCCTTGCCTTTTCTGATGCATGTTCGCCAGGCGCTTCGGCAGTCTCAAAACTCGCCACGCAGGTAATATGGTCACCTGTGACTTCCTATGTGGCAGGGAATACACTGAGCTGACTGACACTCACCGTTTGTGCTCTCCAGGGCAAGCTGTAGACCCAGGTTCCTGCCAGGGTTCAGGACCCAGTGGTTACTGGTGGCTGTCACGTCAAACACCAACCAGCCCTCCTCTGCTGCCCAGATCACCCGAGTGTCCAGCAGAAACAGGTCTGACTCCCTGGAAGGGACGCAAAAGACAATCAAATTTTACACTCAAAGTCAGAGATGAATATAAGTCAACATGTAAGTCAAATTATTTGCACAATTACAAAAGATAGGTTGAAACCATGTGTAAAGCTAAGTGACCGAAGCGCAAAAGTAATGGAGTGGAGAGAGGGAGTCGCAGGAGTGTAACGGAGTGAAGCAAAAGGGAGAGAGATGGAGCAAGAAAAAGAGTGAGGGAGGGAGGGCTCCAGATGGTGAGGCCCAGGGGAACACTTCATTTTCGTAATTGACAATAATGGCTTTATAAACGGCCGGTCCTTTCATACACTACACACAGTCCATCACTGGCTGGAATTTTGTGAGGGAGCCAGAAAGCCAAAGAGAAAGAGAGAGAAGGGGGTACACAGCTGCGGAAGAGGAAAAAACTGGGAAAAGTAGAGAGTGAAATAATGCATATCCAAGTCAGTCCTACTGTCCAACACTGAACTCAGGATTTTCTACCCTTTCACCATCGGAGACTAAAATCCCTTGTTCTTCATGTGGCCATTCATGTATCTCGACCTATTTTCTGACTGGGCAGATAGTATGTCACAGAGCTCTGGTTCATTCATGTACCCAGACCCGTCTCTGGCAAAGGAATAAATGACTGTGTTGTTCCCTCTGGACAACAGAAACCTTTAGGAGGGGTCGAGGAGAGCAGGACATGGGCCATTCCCGAGTTACATACACCTTCTGGACGGCCCAGATTAGCCACATGGAGAAGGTGGGTCTAAGATCTGATCTGATTGGAAAAGCTTTGCGATAAGGACCGCAATTTATGCTTATGCTTTCATTATTGATACATATATTGTTTTTAATTAATGTATCTAATAAATAGAAGAAAATAATGACAAAGGCAAATATCATAGAGTCCCAAGTTCCAAGGTGATGTCATTAAGTTACGAACATCAGTCCAAAACCTAAAGATTTTGAAGACCTTTCTTATTGATGCTGCCTTTCTTTAAATAATTGTTAATTTCTTATACTGCACTATAACATTTATTCGTATTTTATCTGTTTTTATATTTTTAATTGTTACTGAAGTTACATTGTCATATAAAGAGAATTAAAAAGTAAGACCGGTGGGACCGGCCGTTCTGGGAACTTCACACTGTTTGTTGATAAAGCTTTCCACTGACTAACCTCCAAGCCTTGCGATGACAACCTGCTGCATAACGCAGTGTATTTTCTGCTTGCCTGCTAATTATGCTGAGGGTATGATGGATGAATGAATGATGAGCAGCAGGGTTTGATTTATCTTTGTTGTGTACACACAATGAATGAATCAACTGATTATTTGGCCTTTAAGAGAACAGCCATGATGTCAATCCATGTTGTATTATAATGTAGTAATGTTGTCACGATACCAGAATTTTAACTTTGATACAATACCAGTCCAAAAAAATAAACAAACTGGATAGTACTTTCGATACCACAGCAAAAAAAACAGAAAAGAACAGCAAGGATTGCGGGTGGATTACTTGTATGGAGCAACGGCTTACACATATACTAGTGTCCTAAATCTTGTATTTCATCCTTTTTTTTATATATTTTTTTATTGTTTTCAACTGCTCCTTAATGTTTCATGTAAAGCACTTTGAATTGTCCTGTTGTTGAAATGTACTACACAAATAAAGCTGCCTTGCCTTGACAATAGGCTTTTTTCACAGACATTTTGACATTTAACAGTAGGAAAAGCCCAGATCTAAATACTGAAATGAATGATGGCTGAATTCTGTGTTGGCATGCTAACATTTGCTCATTAGCACTGAACAGCTGAGGCTGATGGGAATGGAAATAGTTTAGCAGGTAGTTGGTTTTAAATCAATTCAAAATCATGTCAGCCCCATTCCAGATAGAATTATTGCTTAGCAACATGAATATATTCCACTTGGTGGACAATATTGAAACATACATTACTGGCGCTCAAACTAACAAAACCATATATCCAAGCTCACCTATCAGAGTGTTCCTCCAACACCTGGTAGACGCTGATGCGGAAGGTCTCATTATCGAAACGTTCGTGGATGAAGTCTTTATATATACGAAACTCAGCAGCAGTGACCGCCTCACCCTCCGGGATCCGTGATAGGTCAAATCTGAACTCTCGGTGATGCCGCCGCACTGGTAAGAACTCCTTATCGTGCTCCACTGCAAACAAAACAAAAGTAAAACATGAAAACTTAAAAAAATGCATCATCTGACAGACTGTATGTATGCAGAGAATGTTGCTTTTTTTTACATTCCCCCCTTTACCAGCAGGGATACAAAATGTGTGCAGGGAGACACAGAGGGGGTAATTTAACTCAATAAATTCAGTTGCATCTTACAGAGAAACAAAATCTGTTTACAAAAGAAGTCGAGGCTGGAGAACAAATGTCTTTTGATCTCAGAATTTCTACTATTCATTCTTCCGCCACAGTCCATCAACCTCCGTTGTTAGCAAGGAGCTGACATAGCTTGTCAGACTCTGGGTCCGTTCCAGACTAAAACATCTATAGATATGCAGTACACATGTTGGCCTATGATTGAAACATTCATGAGGACGAGCACTAGAAGTAATGCATCTGGCGCACACTGAGCCATGATAGAGAGATGCAGGCGGACTCTGACAGCTTTATGAGCCCCTTTCTTCTCCCTCTCTTCCTCCTATAGCCCCAGAGAGTCATCCAGTCTGTCCTTCATCTGGTTCTCATGAGTTGGGGGCTTCATGTTTGGTGTACCCCATCCCCTCCTCTCTCTCATCCCCACATCCCAGCTTTCCAACCCCCTGCACCCCAAAGACGTGCCCCCCCTGACCCTGCTCCTCTCATGCCCCAGCAGGACATCCCAGGGGTCAGTGCCTTGTCTCTCATCATCTCCTGGCTCTCCCTCCACCTCTCTCTTTATTAACTGTCAGAAAGACCGCCCACACAACCACGCATCAATACGTATACAAACAGAAACATACACACAAATTATTTACAAGCTGGCAAAAACCATGAAAACAATGCATCATCTACCCAGATCTCGTGGGCATTTTGAGCACTTCTTTCTTATGATCGTGTCCCCCTTCTATATACTGCAGTTTAGAGTAGCCTATAGATGTCCTCCCTCCCTTATTTATATAGTACTTATCACAACCAGAGATTACAAAGTGTGTAACAAAGAAAACTGATTAAAAAAAAATAGTGATACAAATGATATTATACTAACGCAAATTGAAACTTAGGGTTTGGGGGTCAGACAAACAAGCAATTTAAATCCAAAGGATTCATTGATTACATTAAAAAAGACTAAGAGTCTACAGCCATGCTAGCAGCTCTGTGAGACTATAGGCACAGTGGTAGCCTGACAAGCCAGACCCACCCCCTGGCTGCAAATTAAATTTGCTGCCGCTAGGGTACGTCAAGATTTCTAGGCTAGCAAAGTGGTGCTTTGAGCTAAATGCTCAGAATTAGTACGCTAACATGCTAATGTTTAGAAAGTTTAATGTTTATCATGTTTACCATCTTTCTAATTAGCACTGAAAACAAAGCACAGCCAAAGCAGATAGGAATGTTAGTTTTGCAAGACAGATTGAACTTTTGACCTGATGATGAAGCTAGATGATAACCAAAGTTAATATAGTTCATCCTGAGACATTTCATTTCCAATAATTGGGCTATTGGAAAAGGAAGGAAAAGGAAAAGTCAGGGGATGACCAAATTCTTTAGGATTCATCCTCTGGGGACCACCAATGTGAGAAGATTTAATGGCAATCCATGTCATATTTGTTGAGATACTTCTGTCTGGACCAAAGTGGTGGACAGACTGACTGACCAACAGACTGACAAAGCCATCCCTAGAGCCATGGCGCTAGCGGATGAAAATAATTGTTTACAGTCCTAATACAGTACAACCATATGCCCCTGCAGGGCTGAGTCACAGCTGGTGACAGAGGACAGCCCTCTCCAGCAGCCCATCCCTCTGCAATCTTCGGCAGCCATCCATCGCTACTCGGCAGTTCTTTATCAGAGTCAACTGTCTCTGAACTCTGCACAACTTTAGTTATAAAAAAACAGGATCTTTCATCACACTAGTGCGCACGTTATTTTTACAGTCTGCGCACGCACGCACGCACGCACACATATTACAATTCAAAAGAATTTCTGACGACAGCATACTTGTTCTATACCAGCTGTTAGTAATATAAGTGTGCAGTGATGTAAATGTTATGCATGTTTCACTACACAGCTAGTGCTATGTTTTTTTTCCTTTCACTGCACACCTGCCTCATTGTCTTCCTCAGCTCTGTTTTTTATGGAGTTCTCCCGATAGACTTTCTGCCCTACACTACCTTTCATTTTGTGTCTATTAAAACCAGTTGCTGAAGGACATTATACAAAGGAAGCACTGTGAGATGATTGGCCAGAGCAGGAGTAAAGAAAGGATCTAATTACTCTTCAATGAGGGACAGCTCTGCTCTCTGTTGGCCATTAGATGGTCTAGCTTTAGGCTCCCATTGTCCTCGGTCTGCTATGGGCACACATTGGACTGGTTTGAAAAGCTGTTTAACTTTTCCTAAAAACAATGGACTTAGACCTTCATCAATTTAACAGCGTGCTCTCTGTCCACACAAATATGCACTGTGGACCTATTCAGTCAATCAGTGCTTTTATCAAGCCCCCACCCTCCAAGTCACCCTTTACGACATTATATTGACTGTGTTGAAAATGCATGCTTCTAGTGGTGAAAAGTCTAAAGCTACACCTACACCTGAAGCTGACCTCACACTCCGACTCTACTACACACTACAATACGCTGTAATAGCCCAGTGGTTAAACAAAGCAAATGTTCTCGATTCAAAAGAGGAATATAACAAAGTTAGGACTACCATTTTGATTTGATCAACCATCCATTTACTTACTACACGTTTTTGGTGCCCTCTCTCACGCATTCTCTTTTCACCTTCATACCTCTCTGCTCCAGGGCCTGCTGTTTCCTCTACCACACCAGGGACCTCTCCCTCCTCCTGTAGCCCAGTGCAGGTGCACTCCCTCTGGGGAGAAAGCCAGACCTGTTCCTCAGCCTCCAGGGCAGCCGCCCGCCCCTTCACTGTAAAAGCTCTTTATCTTTGCTTGTGAGAACAGCTGGATGCTGCTGTGAAACTCCCACACAAACAATTTCTCTTGCATCGTTTTCCATTTCCACTCCTCATTGAATGAATTTCATCTGTTCAGTTTAAGAGAAAATGAGAACAGCCTACAAAGTGAAGCTTTAGCCTTTGCCACGAGTCTTCCTTTGTCTCCCTGATTCTTTCTCTTACAGGTCATTATAGCAGCATGGCAGTCATTATATGAGGGGAAGAGGCACAGTCAAAGTCAAGCGGGTGCATTTATGACTTCCTCTGGGAGGAAGCGGGTAGCCATCGCCCCACCTGTGTCGCAAACATACACACACCACAAACATGGTGAACACACCCTCTCACGGCTTATGAGCCCTTCACACACACACACACACACACACACACACACACACACACACACACACACACACACACACAACCAACTATCACAAAGTGTTTCCTGTGAAGCGAACGGTCTTGTGCGTCACAGCACGGTAACACAATCATTATGGGTTTCTGTAATCCATAATTAGAGATGCAACAACACACATGCAAAGAGACAAACACACAAGCACACAAACATATACACGTACACAGTGAGCTGCTTTACCATTCAGTCTGACATCTGATTTGCTTTTTATACAACTTGCTGATAATGCAGTTATCCCACATCATTTGACTTGTGTGGGCCACACACGTGCACAGCAGCACACATCAGAGATTTCGTGATGATGACGACTTCTCCGTCCTCCAAACCTACCGTACACCTGGCAACCAGAGGGTTACTACGGTATGACCACTGTGTTAGCATCTTTTGAGATTTATCCAGGCGTACGGCATCCTTGTCGTGTTCTCCGCTACTGAGAATCTCTAACTTTTCCAGAAAATAATCAACACTGATATGAGGTTCACTATTCTACAGCAATTCGGTGATTTCTGGATTTCATTTCATTAAACTGTATATTATAAATTTTTTTGTACTCTGTTTTGTCTACAGACTAATGAATTGATCCTACTAACAAGCATTGTTTTTCCAGCCAAAGCCTGATATAGCTTATTCTTCTTGCCAAAAAATATTAAAAACATATCACATATCGCACCAAAGCCACAGCTGAAAATAGTCCCAAACAAATACACTATTTACTCCTGTTTGTGTAACATTTGCTAAAAGCAATAGTTCTCCTTTGTTTATGGAAATGATCTAGACTTTTACAAAAAATGAAAACATACATTTGTTACCCATTTCTCCCAACAAATGGGAGCCACTGATAGGCTGGGTTTCATTGGATTTGTTGACAACAACAAAAACATCGTATATATCCAGCTTTGTCCTTTAACAAATTTTTCTCTCTTCTTGCATGCTCCTCTCCCCCTCTCCTGCCGGGCCAGTAGACCTAAGACACTTCTCCGACACCTCAAGCTCCGGAGCGGCAGTGGCCAAATCTGACGACTCGCATTAGCCCAAGTGTCTGTTCGGCACCCTCACACCTGTTAGTCCCGCCTTGCACGCTTCCGCTGCTCTGCAGGGGGGGATCTCACCCCTGGCACCACTTTCACTTTTCTCAACCGACAGCTTAAGCCCCCCCCTTCCCTCCTCCCATCCCACCTTCAGCTCTCTTGAGATAACTGTGCAACCATTATCTGTACCTCATTCTGCATCCCTGTGGATCCCATTAACTCTAACAGCACACCTGATTCCCAAACCAGAAACTAGAAAAAGCAATAAGTCAAATCAGGGTCAGTTCATTTTATCATGACAATCTGGAAGTAAATGAGGGGGACTGGAACACTACATAGAGTCATGCAAATTTAAGTGATGAACCATAATCATCTGTCTTTCTTTCTTCCTCTTGCTCTAACTTCAACAATGTTTTAAGCACAGTACTGGGAACAAATAAGTCATAGTTTCCGTAAGCTAAAAGAAGGAGGGGAAGAAAAACTGAGTGCAAGGAACGGGCAGATTGCTCAAGATGTTTATCCTATAAAGAGTAGAGAGGGTTTGATCTCTTGGGTACCGGGTGACTACCCACAGTAGGGTGATTACCACGTTAGGAAACATCCTGCCCACTGGCGACTACTGATGACATCATGCCTGTGTGATGTATTTGTACTGCTGTAGGGCCTGACAGCAATGGCTCCCTGGACAAGGGTCAGCGAAGTTTCATGCTATAACTTACTCACACTTAACGATCATTAACTCACCGCAGTGTGTGTGTGTGCGTGTGTGTGTGCACAATTACATACACATGCCTTTGAGCCTGTGTGTAAGTCGAAGCAGTAACCACAGGAAGAAGTCTTTACATTTTAGACTTGTGGTCAAACCAAACCTTTGAGTTCTTTAGCCTGAGGGCCATCGAGAGGTCTCAGATTCACTCACAGCAGCTTTGTTGACCACTCTCTCCCTCTCACTGCAGCCATCAAACATGTTTGCCCTCCGCACCCGTAAACTGTAGTGCTGGGTTCCACCTCATGCTTCGCTGGGCATCATGGACCAGAGATTTATACTGGCTATGTAACAGCCTGGAACTCACAAGAATGTATCAGACTGTAAAGCCTCTCTTTGGCACTCAACCTCTGTCCTTTACAAAGAAGCCGCGCAGGAGCTGTGTTGAAGGGTCAGTTCGTCCAAAGTACAAAATGATCTTATCTTTACTGGTGTCTAGCCATGCACATAGTTTTGGTTTAAAGGAATAGTTCGACAGGAATACGCTTATTTGCTTCTGGCATAGAGTTGCTTGACAAGATCGATTCCACTAAATATGAAGCTGAAGCAGCTGGTTAGCTTAGCTGAGCATAAAGACTGAAAACAAAGGAAAACAGCTAGCTTGGCTCGTTAGTTTAATCTGTACAAAAAGTGTAAAAACAACAATTCACGAGATTTATGTCCTGAACTATTTCTTGGCTGGGAGCAGTTGCCAGGCTACCAGAGGAGACCCCAATAAGCCAATTCCCGCTATTAAACTCCAAACTGTTGTTTTTACACTTAGGATTTTGTACAAATGAAACAAACGAAACATAATGTCTTAATTAGTAAACTTAAGAGGTCCTGGCAAGCAGATTTTGTTACCTACAGATACAGCCAGGCTAGGTGTTTCCCTCTGTTTTCAGTCTTTGTGCTGAGCCAAGTTATATTATTCATATTTCACAGACAGACATTAGAGTAATATCGACCTTTTCGTGAGTGAGAAAATACATAATTTCACATTTACATTTTTTTATTAATTTATTTTGGATGAACCTCTCCTTTACTGTAAGCCGAAGGGATGAATCTGAAGAGCCCACACTACAGTGATTGAAGGTCCTGCAGGACAAATTGAGTCATCTCCGAAATTGGAGCTTAGACATCATCATCATGTTCACTCAGAGGTCTGTCGAGAGAGATTGCACATTAGCGAAAGGCAACGATGACAACAAAGAAACCACATCCTAAATCTTCAGCGGCCATTGTTCTGTGGTGCGATATAATGTGTTGAGAGACAGGGATGAAGGGGTGTGGACAGATCCGTTACAAGCAATGAGGGATCTCTCTGTGCTAATGCCGCAGTAACCATCTGCACTTCCTCTTAACTGCAGGATAAAACAACTCAGAGACGTGGAACCACAAACATTCAGTTTCCCCCTCTCACTCTTCCCCTCATCTCCTTGTTTTTATGTTCTTTAATTTTGTGGCCACAGGGACCACACCCTTCTCAACCAGCCAAGCCACCTCTTATTATAGACCTCAGGAAAATGCACATACAATACGCACATTGGCACAAAGAGACACACAAATTTCCCAGGGTCTACATAAAACTTTTTATAATTTCCTCCTGCATCCCAGAGCGGCATCTTGTGCACACATGACGGGCACATTGGCACCCTAAATTTAACAGCTTGTTGTTTATTTTGTTTAATTACAGCCCATTGGTTTTTTTTTCTTTTTTTTTTTTAAATAAAAAGAGTAGCTGTGGATGAAACACAGGGGAAACACAGTGGAAACACAGCTGCACGCTTGCCTAAACAAATAGAAACCTGCCACATGCAGTTCATATTCCACACTGTCCAACGCAAAATGTCATCACTTATCATAAAAAACACTTGCATACAGTTATTGCTTGGCTTTTACAAGCTTTGATTTGGCTGTTGAAACCTGTTGAGGAATCTGGTCAGTATTACGGGCTTCCGCTAACGCAATCTTCCGCTAGGACAACCAACACACATCACACAGTGCAGCTGGTGACTGGGCTGGGTAAGTGGCTTTAAAATTGTGTTTTTCTATGCACAAACACACACATAACTGCCCTAACACGAATGCTCTAAACTAAAGCACATTATGTTCCCACAAGGAAAAGAAATAAAGAAAGAAATGCACTCGGTTTGAAGAAATGCACGGAATCCATTCTTGATCCACCTTTTCCCTCTCCTCTTGGCCTTTCCTTTCCTTTCCTCCCCTCTCTTCTTTCCTTTTCTCTCTTTTCCTTCTCCTCTCATCTCCTTCCTCCTCTCCCCTTAGCCCTGTCAGTTCCCCCAGTACCAAGTAAAGAGTGCTGTATTTGTTTTTGCAGCAGCAGAGCTGTTGGTCCCAGGATCTCTGGCTGTGCTCTGGCCCACATCTGCTCTCTTAGCTTCGCTGCTTGGTACCCGCCGTCATAGAAGTGCAGGGGAGTCTTATGTGCTGCCGGTCACTGATAAGGCAAGGCCAAAGTAACCCAGATGAAAGAGAAGTGGCTAAACGCATGTAAATATTCATTCTGTTATCCTCTGCACTTTTTATAATCTCACAGCTCACTTTAATGTATCAATTATTCCTCTTTATATATGCACATTGCAGTGGTCGCATATTGTCAACAGGTCAAATAATGTGAGTTTAACATAAATCGGAGCTACGTTTGGAGACAGACAGAAAAGAGAAAATAATTAGAGTAGGAGAGTGAAATTATTAGAAAAACTAAAATGAGCCCAACATTCCTGGCAATGAAGGAGCTCCGTCCATCATTGTAGCAGAGCTAGAACGCCCGCTGCTTAGTACATCTGGGCCTTTTAAACACTTGCCACATATGTCAAGTCCCACACGCAGAGTGTTTCATCATCCCTCCCAGCAAGTGCCTTAGACTGGCCAAGAGCACGGAGGCTCTGCTATGTTCATCCAGATGTCATTCTGGACTCCTGGGTTCAACAGGTGTGGCTAGAGACTTTGTAAAGCTGCCTGAAATTTAAGAGAGATTCTTTGTCTCCATTTGTGGTATTTATTTACACACCAGACCTCAGCGTAATACATCAAACCGTGGAGAGCATTAGGAGAAATTACCTGACAGGAAGGCAGGGCTATCTGTACCAACTGTTACATTCCTCTGCTTCTGCTCACTCCCTGTCCAACAGAAGGCAATAAAACATGCACTCAATAACACTAATTAGCTCCAGAAACATTCCTCTTGGGCAAATAAAGTGTGTGTGTTTTTCTCTCCACACATGTATGCATGCACATGCATGTGCTTTTAGTTCACTAGGAGTGTATACAGAAGCGATGACATAAATCTACGGGAGGGAGAAAGGCGTACTAACAGTGGCAAGGACAGGCTGCGCGCACACACACACACACACACACACACACACACACACACACACACACAGGAATAACTGGCCTTCAACACATACTTGTGTTTCAATTTTCTGGTCCTCATGTGATGAGAAGCCTTCTCAAACACATTTGGGGAAGCAGCTTCTAGTGTGAGATGGAGAGACCGAGACAGACAAATCCATCAAATTACAACAACTCAACGATAGGGAAAAAGTGTGAGGAGTGAGAAATGAAGTAGAGAGAAAGGGAAAGCTGGGTTTTGGGTTCAGAGAAAGTGTGTGTGAGTGAGTGTATGTAGAGTGAGAGAGAGAGAGAGAGAGAGAGAGAGAGAGAGAGAGAGAGGTGGGGAGTGGAAAAACACACCAAAGAACTTGAGAAAGTGTTGAAATGTTTTATGTCTGGAAGCACGGGAGGTTTAAACCTCTGGAGGTGAGGGTCAGGGCAGGAGGTTGGAGACTAAACACCACACAACACCACTGGGACCATATAATAACTAACTAATTAACACTGCTGATAATCAATACTGTTGGCTCAGGAGCGTAGGGAGGGAAATTTGGTATCAGATGGTCCTGCGTGTGGGACAGATTGGAGACAGGGCCAGACATGATGGTGGAGGTCGAGATGAGGAGACTTGTTGGACTCTGAAAAGATAAAGTTTCTCTGCACAGCTGCTTTGGCCTGCAGACAGAGGGAAACATCTGTATTAACCTCAGCACCATGGGCAGCCCACTGCAAAGAGGAATGCAAGGAGCAAGAGATGAGGGTGGGGAGGGAATGAACTGGATATATGAGTATGTTTTTTTTTTTTTTAAAGAGATATATTGGAGCTATTCATTTGAAATCATAAGTGTGGAACTCTCCACTTCTCGGCTATCGGCTATAAAACAAGAGCTGCGTGCCTCTGGCATGACTGTAGTGTGACACAACTGCTTCCGAGCATGCGGCCGTGAGTGTGGGAGCCGGTGACACAATGCTGTCTGAAAGCCAAAGCCTCTAATAAATCCAAACTAATTTACCAGTCAGACATTTCTTCCCCTCTCTGCTCTCCATTACCTTCCTATTACCACGTTCTATAAAGCAGATAGAAGTGGCAGACAAACTGTGTGGCAGCACTGGTGGGAGCAGACGGAGGGGCCATGAATGGTGGAGGGCCAGCTGGTGCCCTGTCAGGTCACCAAGGTAACACAGAGGATAATTACCTGCTAGTGCACTCACTCACTCACTCAGCCAAGTCTGTTTATGACACCTCTCCCTTCTCAGATCACAGCCACAAGTCACTAGTTGAATATAGGCAAAGCTTCAACATGACACAATACAGACACTAAAACTGGTCCCCATGTGCAACATCACGGCTCGAACTGGGTGAGATAACGATATCAAAATGTTGCATATTTCAACAATGAGAGAAAGAAAATCAGTGGAGCTTTGTTTGTGTACTGCTTTTCAACTCTGTTTAGTGAACTGTATCACATCTTGTGCAGATTAACAGCAGCAGAACACTGAGCAATTAAATGCACCCTGGTAGCACTTCTTTTTTTTTTTCAATGGCTTTATATTTGTTCACTTTTTTGATGCTTTTACTTTACAACAGCTGAGTGTCCAGACATAAAGGCTGACTTACAGCATCACTGTTACACATGCAGTGGCCTGCCAGCCAAGGTTCAGTTACTGAAAAAATAACAAGCACAGTTTATAAGAACAGTAAGCCATGACAGTGTGACAGTGAGCAAGCATGCACAAAAACACAACCCTGAAACAGAAGCTGGTATTATCATGATATTAATGAGGATTTTTTACAATACTGGTACTTACCATAATATGGCAAATGTATGCAAAATCACTTGTAAAATAATCAAATATTAATGTTACTGTCACCATTACACACGACCAAACTTCTCACATGTCAAAGAAAAGCTTCATCTTGTCAAACAAATTTATACATACTATACAATTTGTATATTGTTGGTTTTGGTCTTTTCATGGGATTTGTTGACAATTAGAAAAACATCCTTTAATTTAGAACAATATCATGATAAGACCATATCATCACAATATTAATCAATAGAATATGAACCATTACACTGAATTTTTGGCCAGCCCAAATGTACACGCACACAAACATGGAACGTAGAGTTGCCTCTTTTGCTCAAACTCACCTCAGACTAAGTTAATGCATGCCAGATTGCATGAGAGCAGACAAAATAACAAAACGGTGACTACCACACCTCATGATAACATGCCTCCCACACAAACACAGGTGTTGATGTTGCTACTGTTTCAGTCATCCAGGATGCAAATAGCAGACGTCCAAGTTCCAGCCCTTTCCTGTGATCTAGGACAGTGGTTCCCAGCCTTCTTGGTCTAAAGTACACCCACAGCCCTTGATTCACTAATTATATACAGTATAAAAGTAGATATTGTTATTTTTTTTATACAATTGAACTGTCAATATTAAGGTTGGTTTGGTCAGCAACTACTACTAATATAGTGTTCTAGTACTCGGTGTGAAGCTGAATGTTTCAACCATTTATCCAGCAGGCAAATTTTAGCTAATTATTTTAACAGTTTAGTCATTACTTTTAGCTACCTGTTTAAACTTCTGTGGTCGCTTGGTAACTAGTTTTCACACACTCTTACACAAATGCAACACATATTGCTTAGGTGTTACAGTTGACTCAGTGTTAATATGTGAATGAATTCTTTTAATCAAATCATAATTTATATTTTTTCAAATAAGTTGGGTTACTCTACAATTTTTTTACGTACCCCCAAGCAACAGCAGAAGTACCCCTGGTTGGGAATCACTGCTCTAGGAGGTGTAAATGTGCATTTTAGGTTGGGCATGAGGAGTGTTTGTGGGTGTACCTGAATGGCTAAGTATGACCGGCCTGTGTAAGAATTTAAGATGCACTGAACTAAACTGTAGCTCAGCACAGGCCAAAGTAGCGGCCAAAAGCCTTGGAAGCTGTGGTTTGTTAAGGAGGAAATGTCTTAATTCACAGTGGCTGAGAGCTAATGCTGCCAGTTAAATACATTAAATTATAGTTACAAAAAGGATGTGTACTGTAGATAAATCAGCGTGTAGGCACATAGACAGACAGACAGACGATGTTGGCAAGTAATATGTTAAAATGCAACTTTTATAATTTTCTTATCGTACCTTTTTGTATACTTTTCTGTCACCACACTTGAGAGTACTTTCTGGTGTGTTATCATGGCATGTCCGGCACACACCCTGAGTGCCATGGGTGACCTGTGTTTTGCGTAGCAGTGTACATTCTGAATGTATGCTGTAAGCCATTTACACAGCTGGGCTTTTAAACTGAAGTGACTCAGTGAGAGGACGTTCCTGGACCTGGGGTCTGTACCAAAGCCTACACCCGCCCTAGCTGGTTGCACTGGAGTTTGCAACACTCACACAAGCTGACAACAGAGTGTAGCAGCTCCCCTGAATGGCATCAGGAAGTAAGAGGATGAGCTAGTAAAATATATATTTTGTATTATTAATATTAAGTGTAGTTCACTGAGATATGTTCTTTGACTTAGTTTACATTCTACCAATGGGTCTATGGTGTACCAATTGTAAAATAAGATACATTCATGTCATAGTATTTGCCTTCAATAAAAGCACAAACCAGTACATGCAAACAGGCCTCTCAGGAAGCAGCAGCCAGTGTGCAAAGTCTGACTAATGTACCTTGGCACGGTACTTTTGGAGACACGCAGAGCTTTGAGGGACAGTTTTTAAATAAAAGCCACACTCATTTTGCTCTCAGACAACCTAAATAAGAAAACAAACCCACAATGAGTAAATGTGGAAAGGAAGGAATTTGGAAAGGAAATAGTCAATCCATTCGATAGCCATCACTTTTTCTCTCTCTCTCTCTCTCTCTCTCTCTCTCTCTCTCTCTCTCTCTCTCTCTCTCTCTCTCCTGAAGGATAATGAAACAGCATACTATCTGCTGTTTTGAATCAAGCTGCCTGGATACGTATTTGATGGTATTACATGAGACTCAGGGATAAATCTAATAATGAACCCTACTGACAGATGCAACACGTGGCAGATAGCACACACATAGCAATGACAAATGCCCACTTTATATCCAAATGGGTAAAATATTAGGAAACACCGAACATGTGCCATGAGGAAGACTCAACCTGAACAAATGCCATCAGTAATTACATTAGCCCCAAGACTTCAGGAAGGCGGTGTGACTTTCTTTCCATGATCCTCTACTATATTAAATAAAATGTTCTTTCCAGCTAATGTAAATTTTCTCCCTGCTTTAAGCATCATCCTTGCAAAAGAAATAGACCGAGTCCCAACCATCTTTTGTCTTTCTTTGTCTCTCAAAAGCTCTCTTCTTCTCGTCAGCTTACTGCAGCCTCAGCCCTTGAGTTTGCGAGTCTCTGTGGTCAAATCCATCTGTGTCAAAGCCTGTCAAAAATAGTCACAATGCAGCAGCTCCCACAGTAATTACACAGTACAGTGGTGGAACCAGTGTCACCTCCCTCTCTCTTGCCAAGGCGCTCCAACATTGATCTTTCCAGGATTTAATGTAAACTTCCAACTCCTCGCAGAATGTCACTAAAATTCTGTCGCTTTAACTGTATGCCTGCTCAGAATTCCATTCGCTTTTTTCTCCATCTTGTGCCAAATTATGGTAAAGGTTAATACACTAAAAGTATACACAGCTACTCATCTGGAACATAAGAGGAACAGTTGCTGTGATTGCACTTGTTGAGCAAATTGAATTATAATGATGTGTTTATCTATCCATGAATCTGACACTGCCTGCTAATGTTGCGATTATTTGCACTTAACAGCCTCTGAAAATAGTCAGACACTGTTTCATTTCAATAAACATTCTGATTAGATAAGCACAGTGGTCTAGGGAACAACATTTATCAACCAAGAACTAAACAAAACTATTCCATTGGAGTGACGTGCATCCTACAACACAATGACTCATTGTGTGAAACTAACTAAACTAACTTTGGATCATCATTAACTGGCATTATTTTGTTGAGTGTCAATAGGGATGTCTCCAGATTAGAGTGAAGGGAGGACCCAGTTAACTTTGAACCCATTCTGCTGTTGACTTACTCATTCTTTAGATAACACAGGGTTGACATATTAGCTGCTGGCTAGTCCATCATCCACAGCTCCAGCACCTGAACATTAGCTGGTTGCACAGCTGTTTAACAGAGACAGACACTGGAATGTGACACTCCTGGTATTAGCTGGATATCTGTGCAAAGTTGTATGTAAATATAGTTGTTGTGGTCTCCTGTGTGTATGCATAGGTGTAACATCAGAAAAATACAGGTGCTGCTCCTTAGGGAAGGTAAGTCACAAGCTAAAATCCACAATGAATCTACTGTCACCTTTGATATCCTTTGACTGAAACACGGATCCTAAAAAACAGCAGTGAGTTGCAACAAGTGGAGAGCAATACTTGCAGTAAACAGTGCATATATATATATATATATATATATATATATATACAGTAGATACAGGCCTACAGATGATCACTTGACAACAGCTACAGGAACTCCAAGCCAAAAATGTGTGACAGTGTTTGTGTCCTTGCAAAAATCTTTTATAGTTTTGTTTAAGGGGCCTCTAATTTCTCTGTGACATTCCAAATAATCACCCAATTATACTGTATGCTACTTTTTATCATTACAATTAAAAATCTAAATATTGTGCTTGAGAGAATTGAGAGAGGCTGGACTAAGTAAAAGTGCACACGAGTGGCCTGGATCCTTGCCATCATTACAACATTTCTATAATAAATCTTGCGAAACGTATTTTCAATAGCTTTTGGTCATACAAATGGTGAGAGAATAAGGAGCCTACCCAAATTGACAAAGCTCATGACCATGTCTGCGTCGTTCAAGAAGTTGTTGTCTTGCAGGCTGGCTATTGGGGGCCCCTGGGTGGTGAAGACGGGCTTGTACGGGTAAGAGTATCTGTCCTCGTCGCCCTCTGTGGACATGGCGTTGTACAAGTCCAACATAAACATCGGGGCAGCGTTGTGCTTTCCGTGGAGGTGGGGTCGCGGCCGGTGCGGCAGCCCCAGGATCGACAGGATCTCCCGCTGCATCTCTCTGCGCTCCTGGCTTTTCAGCCGACGGTGGATGAAACTGGAGTGGAACTCGTTGTCCAAAGTAAAGTTCGTAAAAGCGGTATCCGCCAATACGCAGTAGCTCCAAACCAAGAGCAGAGCTGGAGCACGTCTATCCAAAATCGGTGCCATGGTACTCGCCGTGCGTAATTGCGCCCAGTTCTGTTCGCCGAAACGCTGGCAAATGGATATTGAACTTATAGCAAAAGGCAGCCTGTGTTCAAAATCCAAAGTCAGATACGGACCCTCATGTTGAGGGAAGTGCTCCCAAATGAAACATCAACTCAACTTCAAAGTCCTTTTGTTGATTGGTTTTCTGGGCAGCTTGTGTTCGCGCGGACCTCCGTCCTCATCCACAGCCTGTGGCGAAC
This sequence comes from Perca flavescens, assembly GCF_004354835.1. Lineage (NCBI taxonomy): Eukaryota > Metazoa > Chordata > Actinopteri > Perciformes > Percidae > Perca > Perca flavescens. The sequence continues at coordinate 13,809,335 of NC_041337.1, forward strand.
AGCTTCCAACGGTAGTGCAGCCTGCAACTGCAGAGTGGAGACTGCGAGCAGAGGCGTTTCACCGGGAGAGACTCGAACAAGTTCTGAGGACGCGCTGTGTGCTGGGAGGAGCAGGATTGACAGAGAGGGAGAGGGGGAGTGTGGGGGGGGGGGGTGATTGAGGGAGTGAGAGGGGGAGAGAGGGGGAGAGAGACTATGTGTATGTTGTGGTTTCTAATGAGGATAGATCGAAGTTGGCCTTTGTTACCATTTGGAGAAAGGCTTGAGGCTACATGTGCAAATACAAAACGGATTAGGACGGGATTTGTATCATGATGCTTCAGTTTATGATAAAGCACATTTCGTCATTCCTTTCCCACAATTCCTAGGGCCTGTATGCTTGTGTGGATTCAATAATGACAGATGTCCAGACAGTGACAATAGCCTTTCAGTGTTAAGTGTGCTTTCAGAAAATAACAGACTTCATATCAGGGAGTAATTATTTGCTTGTGTGGGTGAATCCTTCAATACTATGGGAGATGTTTTAACATGCAGTTGCAGTACTGCGACTATAATAGTTACTCTGCAGGTGCACTCTCTGAATACTTTGGCTCACATGGTTGTTTTAATACTTAAAAGTTGGTTGTCTTTTGATATCAAAGAGGCAGTATTACAGCCTCACAACGACCATTTCATGCTGCATTTTTGAAGATATCCAAGCTTTCTATCCCCACTGCTGGAGCAGGAAGTTTGTGACAAAGGCAGCGGTGCACAGACAGAGAGCAGACCGTGAAGGAGGGGTGCAGATGTTTGGCAGCTGCTTCATCCCTCCATCTGCCCCCCTGGCCCCAGCACCTCTTAAACACCACACTTTAATGGAACGCTGCTGACCCTCTTGTGTGCTCTGCTCTCGATGACACAGGCGGAGGCATTTTTAGATGGCCCATGGAATGACGGCTTTATCTAGACAGACCTCCTAAAACCTTTTCACTACACAGAGAGTGGAATTTTAAAGGCTCTGTACATGAGATGTTTTAGGGCTACAGCTTGCCAGGTGATTTTTATGACAATAAAATTAGACTTCAATAGCACAGCAAGAGAGGCTGCCAGACGGCTTAAGCTATGATTGCAAACAGAGGAAGAGAGGAAAGGAGGCAGAGCGTGTCTTGGGGTCTTCTACACTTAGCTCACCTTCCTGCCCATTTAATGTGGTTGTTCTTGTCTTCAAAGGTGTTCCACTCCTCTTTTTCCAATGACAATTCAACATGGCTTAAAGTCTGAAAGCTTCCATAGCCTGCCACTACTCATTCTGTATATCTAATCCTCTATTTGCTTTTAAAATGGCCTTTCAGTAGTAGCCTGTAACATATAAACATTTCTATCCGGTGCCTCAGATAGAATCAGCTAATGGCCGCAGGTGTTTACATTACAGCAGTTTCCGACAGGGGACTTGAAAGGGTCTTGGTTTCAGTTATAACTATACATCTTCCTCTCCTTCCCTCTCTCTCATTGTCTTACACTCATTCTCTTACTCTCTCAACCTTGCTGTAAGGTTGGTAAGGTCAAAACCCCTGGTGCTCCTCCAACAACCCCCAGCCCTTGGCTTAGTTTGTGCCCAAAGAGGGGCTGACAATCCTGGGCAGGATAATAGGAACAGACCCCCCTTTGTTTGGGCCTCCATGGGCCTGATGACAGTCACAGTAAACAGTGTTGGGCACAGGCTGAGGCCAGGCTGGGTGAGCTGCACTGAGGGGCCTTTGACAAGGAGAACTCAGGCAGAACAAATAGTGTTTGAACCTTCAGTGGACGACACACACATAAAAAATAAAAAACATCCAAAAGATTAGACACAATTTCTCTCAAGTATTTTATGCAAAACTCAATACTTTGTATAAGATACACACAACCACTTACATATTTAGACATCCAGTGATACACGTAGTCAAGACCTGTACCATTACATTTAAGACAATTAAGTAGTAAAATAAAACATACACTGATAATGGCTGCCTGGCCATTGAAGAGAGTTTATGCACTTCTGCCAATAGGGCTAGTATAGCTGAGTAAATCACCGGAGGACATAACAGTGGTGAGTTGGACAGCTGTACAACCATGACATATAGCTATATACTATTAGGGCTTACAAAGGTGAGCTCACAAGACTTTTACATGTCATATTTATGGTCAGTTTCTTCTTCCTGTTCTCTATTTAGGTAGTTTTCCATCTTAAATTTAATTTAGCTCAAATTCAGCATTTGACCCAGGGCATTTTGAGTGACACACATACACTCTTCCCACTATGATCTAAGACAATCTGCACAAATACACACCTCCCCACTCCAACAGGTTGGAGCATGATACTAAGTTCCAAAGAAGACCACACAGCAGTGCAGTGAAACTGCCCTGGAAACTGTTTCAAACCCCCACAAGAACACACGAAAAAAAAAAACATTTCATCTCCGCATATTGCTCCCTCTTTCTCATCCTTTTTATCTGTGGTAAAAGTTGGTGCTTTTTCCATCTGCCTGCTTATCTCTATTTAGGAGCTCAAAGCATACGGTCAGAGGTCAGATTAATATTTATTTCATGTGTTGCCTCAGAGAACAGCAGGCAGCAGTCCTTTGAAGGCCCATGCATGCGGGGAGGCGGATGAGGTTCGGTGGAGGGGGGTCTGACCAAGCAGATCCAACAGACGATACAGTAAAACTGTTTTCAGGGTAAACTGACCCTCAAATGAAGCAGTGTGGGGTCGGGGTGCAAGGACAGGAGAGGGTGGAGGAACATTTTTTCCTCTCCACCCTCCCCGTCTGCCTGTCCTGTCCGCCCTTGTCTACGTTTTTGGCGTAACCCCACTGTGTGCGCTGCACAAACCAGCGCCCTGTTAAAACAGCCAAACCAGGTGGAGCTGAGCTATTGCAAATGTTCCCCTTCTGGTGTCTCACACTTCCAGGGGCCTCATGAACATATGAGACACAGCTGTGAGACAGGCAGAAGAAAGAGAGGGGGTGGGTATATGAAACCGCTTAAAAATAGTTCACATTGTTAATCCCATATAGGTTTTGCGTTTGATAGTGTTTTGCACAATGTGGATCTAATTATTGGAGTCAAGTGCTCTCCCCTTATCAAATCTATTTGATTTTGCATTTATTCAAGTTACACATCACGTAATTTTCAAGAACTAAAACTCAAGGTCTGTCAGAGAGATTACTTATTTAGATTATTTGTTCATGATCCATACTGATAAAAAAAAGAAATACAAATTTGAACTGGCAATTGCAACCCAATCCATATCCCGACCTCAATTTCTGCATTATTAGTTTGGCATTACTTGCTAATTGCAGATATTTTTAAATGAGGAATACATGATTATCTTATTTGAAATTATGCACCTTGCAATCCTCCTTGCCATCACTCAGTACCTACTTTCACCTGTATCCGGTATGCCCTGTCACTCCTGCATCTGTTGGCAGCCGGATATGGTACTATGGAACACCAGGGCAGCTTGGATCTGAATTATAGCTCTCAGCAGTCCAGACAGACCCATCAGTTATAGTTGGTGTCACCGACAGTCAGAGATACCGCTTTAGCTAAGCTTTCCAAAATACCTGGCTTAGTACAGCTTATCCATTGCAGGATATTATCACTCAGGCACTCTGTCACTTGTGTCATCGGCACAGAGTCCCAGCTTGACACTGAGCTGGTCTCTTCACCCAGCCACATACTTATCAGCATCCATTACTGAGGTGTGAGGGCCTGATAAAGGTCTACCCAGTTCCATGTAGCTCAAGGCAGAGGTCCCATTTAGATTGTTGTCTCTGCAGAGAGAGGCCTTGCCCCTTTGACTCTTGCTCTCATCACTCTGTAAGGCTGTGTTGGTCTGTCAATCAGAGAGGACCCTGGGTGATCAGTCAGCTCCTCTTTAGAGGATGCTGGTCTGAGGAGCCATTAGAGAGGAGGCAGCACAGCCAGACTGGCCTGGGCCAAAAGCTGATGAGAAACAGAGGAGCAGGAGAGCCTGAAGTAGAAAGTGTGTGTGTGTGTGTGTGTGTGTGTGGGGGGGGGGGGGGGTGCTGAACTATGTGGATTGTGAAGGGAGGGCAGCTCTGTTTTCTATTTGTGAGGATTAGGTTGACAGATCTGTATTTAGTTTCTTTGGGCCTCTAGCTGCAGCTAATCCCCCTCACCTGCAGCGAGTGCCCCCACTCTCTTTCCTCTGACCCTGCAGCCCCCTACTTCCCCCATGTTCCCCCCTCCTGCCCAGCACAAACACTCATCCCGAGACAAGCACATGACTCGTTGCACTCTGTCTCCTCAGGTTAGGGCCTCACACTCGACACAAATCTCTCCCAGTCCAAAGGAACAGCAGGGGTCTCAGCCTTTCTGGAACACAAGAAAAAGGACCCCCACAACCTGTGGTCTTCCACATGTGAAGATTTTTTTCATTTTTTCAGGGTGAGGGGTTGTCCCTCATCACTTAGAGATAGCAATTACTCAGAAATTAAGAGCCATTACTACGGAAGCAGCTTGTCAAAGCCACTCAAGGGAAAGGGGGACCTTTGGTAAAGCTGCACATTAGGAAATATTCAGGGTCAGGTCAGGGGCACAGACCTCTTCCCTTTAGATCCTGGCTCCCACACACTCTGACCAGGCCTTCACACTGTGAAAGAAAGACCGCAGTGCCTCCGCAAACACACACAGCATGCCTGCCAGCAACTCTTGAAGGTGGGGACTCTGAATGACCTAATAAATTTAGCACAAAAATTAAGGAAATTTGTATTTGGTAGATTATTTCTCTGTGGTAACAATGCTTTTTGGCAATAAATCGTATACCGTTGGAAAGCCTCTTTAGTTCCCTTTCAAATGGTGCCCCATTTGTAACGAACATGCATTTGTGGGATGAGCAGCCGCGCTGAGTATGTGGGTTGCGCCCATGAAAAATTTGCCAAATCTTCTCTGCCAATGCCAAACAGCTTATTCTGCCATTGACTCGTTTGGTGGATTGGATGATTGAATTTTGAAGAAAGACATATTGGCAATTTAACAATTTATTCATTTCACAAACAGGAACCTCAGTAGCGTGTTGAAGAACCATACACAGCCACAACAGCCTGGCACCACCTTCATCATCCCACAAATGTTCCTTACAAATGGGGCACCATTTGAAAAGGAACTAAACAGGCTTTCCAACGGTATAAGATTTATTGCCAAAAAGCCTTGTTACCACAGAGAAATAATCTACCAAAATTTCCTTACTTTTTGTGCTAAGTTTAGTTTTAGAATCTAAGCACATTTCTCTGTTAGAGTGACATGATGGCAACAAGATGCAACAAACAGACTGAAACAGGTTTTGAAAGGTTGTTGATGATGCAATATGCAGGATTTCCTCAAGGCTTCATATTCATGTAATGTCATTTTAATGTTTAGAGCTAACAACATATGTCATTATTCAATAACTGCTACAAAACAAAATGAGCAACATTTATAGCATCTCACGGAGCCCTAAAACACATTGGCCAGTATTATCATTACACACAACCATCATCAAAATTGATCTAAAAATTACTTCCACATGGCTGGCTGACATAATATATATTTGGTTTCTCTGGGACTCTAACCACTGTCAATAACCCCCACCCACCCTATGCAAACCACCACCACACACAGACAGAATCACACATACATATAGAGTAGACGCACCTTTGGACAAGTAGCAGCAAGCTCACATAAAGAGTCTTGTTACTGAGTGCCACAGAGGGGATAATGGGGATTTTTCTTAACACCACTAACATAGGCCTTCTACCTCACACCAATGAGGTGATAACTGGCCCACACACATTCCTGGATCATATTAATGGACAAAGCTAGCAAATGTGTACTGACCTTTAGCTTTAAGAGAAAGACTGGTAGCTGCTTGCAGGTATTTGCTATGTGCCTGTAAGGACATCAGTACTAATTGAACTAATACAGAGCGGAGAAGGTTTAGCACACAAAGTCAAGAAGAAAATCACAAGAGAACTGGTTTAATTTAGATGTGGCAGCATATCATAAATACTGAATGATTGATTGTTTGCAGAACGGGCACATTTGCTAGCATGACAAGCCAGACCCACATTGGTTGGGAATTCGGTTGGCAAAACTCCAAACACATCTTCTTTTTTTAAGAATGATTTCTGTGCCGTTCTTTGTTCTTTTCTCAAAGAAAAGCTTAACTCCAAGTCTTCCAGAAGAACGCTGTTCCCAGCAGCAGCAGCCATAAGCCCGCCCACCGACTCTATACACGATGTGATTGGCCTGACCAGAGTTTGGTTTTTCCAGCTCGCAAACCAAAGGAGAGTGCCTAGACTGACCCTGGCTGCAAATTAAATTTGTTGCCACTAGGGTGCGTCTAGATTTCTAGGCTACACATTTGCAGCAATTCCACAATGAAAAATACTCCAAGTAAATGTCAAGGATAAAAAACTCAAAAAGTATGCATATTTTATATAGGCTATATACGGTATATGCCTATACAGTACGATATTTCATATTCTGTTGTGTAGTATAATCTATAACAATGCAATGCATCATATTTTATAAACTGTCAGATGGTTATTGACTGACTTTGGTCATATGTGGAATATATATGCCCCGTTTGTGCCTTTCATGGCCCCTTAACACATATCTCAACTACCCTTCCCAGGTTGATTCTGTTAGTAAATGGCATTAACACTTCATCATGCTACGCAGGAAATGTGTGTGTGTGTGTGTGTGTGTGTGTGTGTGTGTGTGTGTGTGTGTGTGTGTGTGTGTGTGTGTGTGTGTGTGGTATGTTACAATACTATTGAAAATAAAGACCTGTATACATAGTATGCCAGGTGAAAGTACATTCAGTTACTCATATCTACCAGAGCTTTATGAGGATCAACACAAGTGTAGTCGGAGCTCTGAGGAAATAACAGGTGCAAAAAAAAAAAAAAAGACACAAATTAATTATGGTGGTGCAATTGACTAACCCTTGAAACTAAAGACACTTGGCAGAACTATTTTTGAACGTTTTTGTGTGTACAAATAAAACTAAAAACATACTGGTATAAACAGTAAACTGAAAAGTATTTCAACAAAATGGTTACAGTGTGGTCGGTTGTAAATGTGTGGAGATTTCCTTGGGCCCACTCCAGCCCTGGATCTCTCACTAAAAGTTAAAGTAGTAATTCCAAAATGTACACATAGCCTACTTTATTATAAGTAAATGTCTTGCATGCACCTGCCAATAAGTCTTTCTAGTTTAACTTTAGCTCTGAAATGTAGTCAAATAGAATAGTATTAAAGCATAAAATGTAGATAATTAAGTAAGTAGGCTACAAGTACCTCCAAACTGTAGTTAAGTACAGTAGCATACTACTTAAATAAATTTAGGCCTAGCTTACTTAGCTTCTTTCACCACTTCATGTAGGCCTATGAGCGCTTAAGAGGCACAAACTGGGGCTAGTCTGTATCTCAATTTTCCACTTGAATCCCATTCAGAAACACTGAATAGTCATAATGAATGTCATGTTGTAAACATCGTTTTACCATGTAAATATGGTATGTATGGTATATTAATTCCATTGTTCAGTCTATTCCATGGGTCTTTCTTTCTCTATGTCCAAAACATACATCCACGGCCCAGAACAATTTAGCAAGGTGAGTTCTTCCGGCTGGAAAATTCGGCCAATCATTCAACTGCGCCAATCGCGCGAGGTTTCCACAAAATCCTTACGCGGGAACATCGTGTATACAGTCCTGTGTAACGTGATGATGGGATCCTGTGAAGCAGGGCTGTTTACAGAAATTGACAAGCTCCGTGCTGAACTGGTAAACAATGTCGAAGTCATGCCAGGCTGCCAGCGTGATGAAGAAGAAATTACCTAGTAAGTTCCGGTCCGCCTGCTAACGTGATGTTAAACCAGTTAGCTAGCTAGCTAACGTAAGCTGTCATCCTTGTTACCAGCGTTGTGCAGGTGCCATCACGGTGCTGTTGCGTTTTCCAGCAGCAAAATGACCGGTTAATGCAACTGGTATTTCACTTGCTTACTTATAATATAGCGAGGTTTAATCATTGATTCGTTTGTCAAAGGGCAGTTTAGCTAGATTTTACTCTGCCCTGTGATTATATTACCACATTGCTAATAGTTAGCTAATTAGCTGTAGGCTTGCTATATCCTGCAGACATAACGTGAGCGCTGTGTTAACGGTAGCATGTTAATAACATTGTTAGACTGGGTTTATTGATGATGTATCATTAAGGCTCTGTCTGTGTCTAACAAACTGTAGAGTTGGTTGACAACCATGAGACATAATTACTAACTAACTAATACTAACTTTATAACACATATAACCAGTATACAGCCAGGAATCTACAGATGACTTGTGTAGGGGGACTAGCATGATGAAAGAAAGATGTGTTTCACGTAGCTAGTTAATTACCTCACAAAAGTTTAGCTTATATCTTGTATATTGTGATTTCTGAGCATAAAATTGGCTCACAATAATAATTAAATTAATCAGGAAAAACAGAGCATCATATTCAGTGAATGTGAACTATACATTTTTTCCTAAGTGAATTAAAGGTAGATATAATCAGCAACAAATCTTGACACTTTACTCAACAATTGTTTATAGAGCCAAGACCAAAACAATTGTACCACTGTTGAGTCAATATAAATGTGTTGACTGTCAAAGAATGGATTACTCTTAGTAACTTAGAAATGTTATTCCTCTTCGATTGTTTTATCCGTAAACCATTTCTCACATTTCCCAGAAAATGTGCTGTGCTCTATAACAATATATATATATATATATATATATATATATATATATATATATATATAGCTTAAGTATTATGAAAAAAATACAGAACTCTGTGCTAGGTTTTTTGCCAGCCCCATATTCAAAGCACTGTATCTTTTTTTTTTCCAGCAGGGAAATTTTGAGCCGCATTGAAAACGTAATCCTAGGAATAGTGACAAGTCTTTCTAAAGATGAGAACCCTGTCCTGGCACTGCCCAACAGATCCAGCTGGGCCAACGTCAGGTAACTTTATTTAAACACACTGTAGCATGAAAAGTATATATTTATTTTTTATAGTTTTCATAGTACAATTGTACAAACAACAACCCTGATCCCACCCACCCAAGGGTATACATAATACACACACACACACACACAAACACACACACACAGTCAAAGTGTAATAATAATAATAATAATAATAAAAAAGACACCCTGTACATTTTGTTAGTGAATGACTATTCATAAATAATGCAATTGTACTGCACCCAGCGCCCCACCAGTCCAGCTGACGTGTGCAATTGAGGATCAAGAGAAGGGCAGATTTTCTGTGAATTGTAGAAAAGGACTCCAGGTGATATGGAATCTATCAGAGGATTTACCCCTTGAAAAGTTGTTTTTTTTAACCCACCCTGAACACGCAGTCATTTTACACACTGACTGTGGGCTCCATGTAAGCTGTCTGACCTTTAACAGATAAACGCAAGCAGTCATGTTGTGTAAAGAAATAAATAAACATTTATTTATTTAGTTTTTGTGGGAGGTCAGGCCACACAAGATGATCCGATTGCTGTTTAATATAGACTTCAACTCTGTCTGAATTTGTATAAGGTTTGTTGTAAGCAGACTGCAGGGGCAACCAGGTAGTAGAAAGAAAATGGAACTTTCAGCTTTGGTTCAGAGAGATTGAAGTTGAAATAACTTCCTGCTGCTTAAAAGATGACAGAACGATAAGGATTTAAAAAGCACTGGCCTACACACACACACAAACGCACACAAAGTTACAAAGGGCTTTAATGCGACTAGGCTGCGGAGACCTTATGCTCGCAACAAAGCAGACTGTCTGGTGTTGTTTGGATCAAACCTTGCCGCAGCTTAAAGCACATTCTAGGCCGGCCCATTTAAATATGAGAATCCCACAGATTGAGCGCCAAAGGTTTCACAGAGGAATCAGGACGGTGAGGTACGGGGGAGGCTTTCCCACAGGTAGCCCTCGGGGTGTTGGGAATTTTGGATGGCTTACAGGTGGTGGAGCTGATTTTCAAAGCTTAAAAAAAAGTAAATGTAGCACACACAATTTGTGTAGATTGCTTAATTTCTTCTTCATTTGCCTCTTTTCTTCCCTTCTTTCCGCTTACATTTCCATATGTTTTTATTCCATTACTTCCCACTTAAGTTTTGACAGTGCCATCGGGCTTCAAATGAATTCAGGAAGTTCTGTCACCAGCATTAGGAGCGACAGTCCGTCGTCTGTTCGTAAATTTGGTGAGAAGATACACACACCTCTGTGGTTATATTTTCTCTTTTCTGTTCCTGACAACCGACATTCCTCTTAGTCAAAAAAACTTTACAGTTGTACTGCACTTCATGTGGCTTTCATTTATATTCATTGTGACCACATGCAAAAACTGCACAAACAGCAGTAAAAGTCAGACTTAGTTTTAGGTGACAAATTGGCAGAGGCAGTTTATGTTGAAAGAGGCTTTTAGGGATCGGTTTACCACATGGATATCCTAATTAAGAACAGAATGTTTTTTTTTCCACTTCAGTCCTTTTTAATGGTGTGATAAGTGAATGTAGTGTTTATAATAACTGATTTGGTTTTGGTTGTGTCTCTGTTTGAAGGGCAAATTCTCAAGATCTTCTTGGTCATCTACAAACTTGTGCAGAGCAACTCCTATGCGACAAAAAGGTTATCTGTTGTCACTTCACATTTTAAGTGATCCCTAAAGTTTCTGTGAGGCAGTTTTGTTTGGCTGGGTTATTCCTGAATTTAAAGATTTACATTTTGTTTCCGCAGAGACATCTATTACAACAATACACAGCTGTTTGGTTCACAAAAAACGGTTGATAATATAGTGGATGATATTTCCTGCATGCTAAAGGTTCCTCGCAGATCATTACATGTGGTAAGTGTGTGTGTGTCCATGTTAATGTCAGATCCTTTTGGATATGCTTAGTTATTATTAGTTCAGGTCCCACAGATGAAATCTGTTAGTTTAGTGCAGCATTTTAAGCATTTTGTTCTGCCTCATAACTTCGGAAACACCTCTAGGGGAAAAAAGGTTCTTCTGATCAAACAGAAATCAAATTAAAGTTGTGGCCGGGTTGGCTCAATGGGTAGCGCAGGCGCACATAAACATAGAGGTTTATGCCTCGACGCAGAGGTCCAGGGTTCAAATCTGACCTGTGATGATTTCCTGCATGTCTCTCCCCTTTCTCACCTAGCTGTTCTATCCATTAAAGGTGGAAAAGCCCAAAACATAATCTTAAGAAATTGAATTAAAGTTGAATTCAAAGAGGCGGTGTCAGAAGTATTTGTGCATATGCATGTGTTAATATGAGCATGCATTAACTTGTGTGTGGAACTTTTATGTCACCAGATGGCCACGTCCAAGGGATTAATCTCGGGTGATCTGTGTTATCTGGAGGAAGACGGCACAAGGATTGACTGCCGCTCCGGCTCTGCTGTAAGCTCCATCAACAACCTAAACTAAAAGCCCCATTAACTGAAACAGTCTTCATGTGAAGTACACTGAGACACAGTGCATCGACTATGACTTAAAGGTACCCTGAGGAGTTTTCATCCTAAAAAGAAAAGTTGTTTTTCCATTTGTTTCTTACTAAAAACATTGTGTCAGCAGCTCCACAGGGTACCTTGTGTTTCCGACCAAACCAACAATAGTACAACCAGGCTTATGACAGAAAGGAATATATTTAGACATCTTTAACTTGTTGAACCCACTTTTATGGCTGTTTTTTTTTTTTTTTTTTTTTAAGGCTGTTGCAGTTTCATCGAACATTGGTGGGATTAGAAGTATCCTTTGTGATTTGTTTGAGTTTCACTGTGTATGCACAGCCATGCCTCACCTTTTTGTTGCTCTTAGATACCTCTGAGAATGTGATATCGTGAAGTTTATATATTTCTCTGTGTGTGCTTGCAAGGTCTGTGTTTTTATCTTTATCGTGCGCAGATATTGTGTCATCTGCAAAGTTTGTCATGATAGTTGAGAAGGATGCAACGTTTCAGAGACTACTGGATGACGACTTCTGTGCAAAGCTGTCTCCTTGCATCATAATTACAGTGTGTTTCTTTTTTTCCGTTTTATGAATCATATTAATTAAAATGTCTCAAAAAGGTCAGTGTTAGTGTTCTGTATGCATAACAGGTGTGTTTTTGTGGCTCAGGGTAAAGGCGTGCCAGATGTGAACAGCAGGTTGATGGTGAGAAAGCTTTGGGACACGCTGCACATCCCCATCTTCGCACTGGTGGATGCTGACCCTCACGGTACTCATCCTCCATCTGAGTGCAAAACCAGTTTTACCTATCCTCACACATACTTCACATGTTTCCACACGTTTAACAACACTTGACTGTCTTTTCAATCTCCGCACACACCACACAGTTGGGTTGCATGTTCCGCTAAGCCAGCAGATGTTAGCACCTGTCCGATACGTCATGGTGCCTAGTCAGACTATTATTTCCATTGGCGTGATCTCGTCCTGGCGGGATGGCTCAATTTCCATCAGTCTCCATACCTCTAACCCTTTTACCATTGCATGGCGAGACACATATGTAATGCTTTACTTTGTTCTAAGCTCCGCATCTCGGAGGATAATTGCTCTGGTATGTTGGTGATTGCAGCGTGTCTGTGTCTCTCCCTCTGATTTTCTCCTAGGAATTGAGATCATGTGTATCTACAAGTACGGATCAGTGGTGAGTCCCGCCATGCCAATTATTCCTGTACTGTATATTATCCAATGTGGCCTGTTCAATGTCTTTTTGTTAGCAATATGTAATTATGCCCCTTTTTCAAGTGAAAAAAAGTCCCAATCATCCATCTAAGAATATTTATACTGACATTGTATGGAGTGAAAATGTTGAGTGATCATGTGGCAATGTCTTTGTTGATCTTTGAGATGTTTGTGTAATCATCCTTCCTTGTGTTCATAAACTTCATTGTGAACACATGTGTTGGGCATAACCACATTATGTAGGTACAGTGCTGATTAGTGTGTTTATTTGAGATTGTGTGTGTGTGTGTGTGTGTGTGTGTGTGTGTGTGTGTGTGTGTGTGTGTGTGTGTGTTTGTGTGTGTGTGCATGCATGTTTTCTTTTTTTCCACAGGCCATGTCGTTTGAGGCCCACAATCTGACCGTCCCCAGCGTTATGTGGCTAGGCCTCCTCCCCTCTGACCTCCAGAGGTTTGGACTCAACCTTCACTACTTCCTCCTCCTGCCTCTAATTGGGATTATATTCTGGGGACATTTAGATTGTTTGTTTTGGTTTCGGTTGCTGTCGCCCTTTTTTTCCCCTTTTTTAAGGAACTGCATTGGAGAGCATATTGAGTTTTAAGTATATGTCCCCTTGAACAAATTTAGGCCCAAAGGGCATTTTGACATACATTTAATTGTAGTCTGTACAGTTTTTCCTCCTATGTTTCCCCCAAAACATACACATAATAACTCTTCAATGGGAGTCTGTTGAGAATGGGAGAAAACCTACTGTGGGGACGACATCCATCAACAGAGCTGCCTGCTGGCTGCTGTCATTTTCTGAAAATGTATTTGGTTATGTACGTGTAATAAAATCAACGTTTCATCCTGTAGGTTGCGGGTTCCCGAGGATGCACTGATCCCCCTCACCAAGAGAGATGAAAACAAACTTAGCAGCCTCCTTAAAAGGCCATACCTAACCAGCCAACCTGACTGGCAGAAAGAGGTGAGAAAGGCTTCAAAGTAAAGGACAGAAGAAGCATAGAAATTTGTGAGCTAAATAAAGTGCGATGAAGGGATCTGAATCCTATCACTTCAAGTAACCTAGTAATAAGACTAAAATATTATTCAGTATTGTTTACTCTCTCTGGAGTATTATCCTATTTAGATATATTTTAGTAGTTCTCGTTTCTAAATGAGTAAGTTCAATTTGACCAAATTCTGTCCCCACGTGAGATCAAATAATTTTTTTTTTTTACTAAAACATGCGACTAGATTGGATTAACGAGTGAGTGACTTTCAACATCTCTGCTCATGTGACACACAGCGTAGGAATGTGTGTGAGAGGACTCTTTGCTCGCTGGTACTGGAGATACAGAAGAGCCACTTTGTTGAGATAAATAAACCTGATGATTTATGCTTGTTTGCTCGGCTTAGTCTTGCATGCTCCTTACAACTGCATGTTTGCTCTTGTTGTAGATGGAACTGATGAGGCAGACTCAGGTCAAGGCTGAAATCCAGTCCCTAGCAGCCATAGCTCCTGATTTCCTCACAAACATCTACCTGCCCAATAAGCTGCGTTACGGGGGCTGGGTCTGAGCCCAATGCTGCCTCTCAATGGAAAAACAAGTGAACTGCTAAAGCTGGTTGCAAAACTAAAGAAAGATCGTCCATGTAACTGTCCTGCCTAACCTTGTCCGACAGATTGACATTTTAAGTTGGTCTGTAATGTTTGCATATTTATTAGTGACTATGTGTGTTTATCTTTTGTAATTGCATTTCATAAATTTCTCCTCCTATCATTAAAGCCCTGTAATCCCATTGACAAGTCAGAGCATGTTGTTGATCTTTATATTCTTGTTGGCCTTGTTTGTATTCCCAAAATGTTTGGACCTTGCAAAGTCACTAAACACACTGTTTGTTTCATTCATGGAGTTAATTATTCTACCTTGCATGCTTTACAGCCACTGAACACCACTGTGCTGGTGCAAAGACTGCAAGTGAGCAGATAACGATGATTCAGTGGTTTGGAACTGGAGTATCTGTGAGGCTGTTCATTCATTAATGCGCAACATATAAAGGCTCACGTTGCTGTTCTTTGTGTAATCAGTTTTCCAGCAGGTGCACACAGTGTTCATTAAATGGAAGAATTGGGCACTATTTTAAGCTTTATCAGGGAAGAACGAGGTAAAGACCCCACCCATTATATGCTCTTAATGTGGGTAAATTGTCATTAAACGCACAAAAAAAGCATTTCATAGCTCAAATGTTTGGGAAATGTAGACGGTCTTATGACGAGTAGAGCCATTCAGGAGGCATATGCATCACTGTTAGGCTAGACAGCCGGTTTCAAGGCTTATCTTTAGAGAAGAGGGCCATTTTACGTGTGTGCTTCCTCTTTACGTATTTATTTACTTAATTTAACCATAACTGTGTATATAAAAACTAGGGATAGGCTGATTATCGGGCTGTTTTCTTTTTGGCAGTTTGCAGATTATCTGTATCGTATCGTTTTATTTGCCTGATAACCGATAAAGTTATATAATTAAAATATGTGCTACTTTGGCTCCGCTACAGCTCTGTGTCTGTCCCTCTGTTTCAGTTTCACTCACCACTGAGTCTGACTTAATGTTCCGCCCACAACGCTATCTGACTATCTTTTACTGTGTATTATGTTGAATGTTTCTAATTTATTAAATAATTGCTTAAAGCATTTAAACAAAGTTTTGTGTTGGAGTTTGTAACGTTCCAAAATCTTAGATCTAGATTTTCATTCCATTTCATTTACATATCGGTTCCAAATATCTGTTATCAGTTTCATTAACTACTAATAATCAATATCGGCCTTGAAAAACTAGTATCGGTCGATCCCTAATAAAAACGGTTGCTGAACCTATTTGACATGTATAATGAAATATAAAAAAATAACTTTAAGAAACTTTTATTGTTTGTAACATCAAAACAGTTAGTTGTGTTGAGTAGATAGGGAAATAGAAGTGGGTTGAGAACCCCTTAAACTAATTATAGATAAAAAAAAGTCCATTACTAGTTTAATTTAAGTAAAACTATAAACTTCATGCTAACGCTACAAGTTAAAAAGACTGCATTCAAAATTGTACTTAGAAGTACAGAAGTATGCAGAATGGCCCTTGTCATTGTTATTCAGTCGGTGCATGTAAAAAGTATTTTGATGTTTTAGTTAGTCAAGGTTGAGCTCATTTTAAGTGCTTTATGCATGTTTAGGTTCTTTAAACTACAGTAATATTTTATAAATAGATCATAGCTTATTTTTATTTGTTGAGATAAAGGCATAATATCACTAACAATAGCAGTGAAATAAATTAAGTGGAGAAAAAAGTAAAATATCTGCCCCTGTAATGTTGTAGAATAGAAGTACTGTAGTAGAAATAATGAAAATGCTCAAGTAAAATACCGGTAGGCTACCTCAAAATTACTTCAATACTTCAGCAGTACTTGAGTAAATGTACTTAGCCACTTACTACCACTTCCCAGTACAGTAAGGACATTTTTAGTATTGACATTTAAACATTAGGACTAAAGAGATGGGCAACTTTAGTAATATTGAAAAATCAGACCCAATTTTTACAAGTAGCTTGTGTTTACTTTAGAGTGCTTGCTGTTTAGAATAGACGATCTTTGCAGTATTACGTGACGGCTGGTGGGCGTGGCCCAATTGTTGTGCAACATACTACTGCTACGTCACCGCAGTGACCGAAATGTTATAATTTCTCCAGCTGGAGTAATAGAAGTAGCAGAAGAAGAAGCGTTTTTTTTGGAAAACTGCCGAGGAACACAAGATCATTTAAATGATAAAGGATAAACCAGGTGAGTAACTATAAGAACTGTATGAGGGAATATAGCAAGGATGGTTTGGTCCAGTCTCATGTCCAGCAGCTTGAAGACAAGACAGTTACAGTGTTTTGTCTGCAATCAATTAAACCTTGGCTTGATACTTCTTTACTAATTTGAACTGATTTAAAAATTAAAAATAAATATCTGTTCAGTTCCATTGTAATCATTTTCCTTAATCTGTATGTGAAAGTTGTTGCTTTACTAAAAGCCTCTAGAGACGTTGTTAAGAAGAATGACAAAAGCAACTGGATACTCTAGTTTTCATCTGAAATCCTGTATTATTTTTTTATTTATCAGATTGTGGATGCTGTAAAAAAAACAGTTAATGATAGGTGCATTATAAAGCATGGTAAAAGAAAGTTGTGTACAGGTACTTTTAGCTTGTAATCTATATATCTTAAATCTGTTGTCCTTTTAGTGGTAATCGCAATAATGATTTCTGAGTCAGTTTCCTCCAATGCAATAAATACTTGTATTAGTTGTATTTACAAATTAAAAACAATTTTAAAAAAAAAACTGACTTTAATACATAGCACTAGGTTTGTGACTTTGTGTATCGTATGAGTCCCAGCCCCTGTTTTGTAATAAATGGGATGGTGGGGGCTCAGTCTGTTACAGTCCTAGTATCTGTTTCATATGAACAGCAGCCAGATTGCTCTCGTTGCAAGACGGGTCCTTGAGAGGCCTTCCCTTTCCCACTTGTCAAGGACAGCTGACACTGACAGAGCAGAGTGAACAAAAGTAGTCTCTTAGTCTTTAAACATAACATCCTCTCAGTTCTCACTGGTCGTAGATTAGTGTGGAATCAGTCATGTTTCGCAAGACATTTTTCATCTGTTACGTTAAGGTGGACTGGGATGTGTTCAGGTAAAAAAAAAAAAAAAAAAAAAAGACTGTGTGGCACTAGGAGACTATTAAGAGAAGGTAGGCATTTTATGTGACCTTTATGGTTAAAAAAAAAAAAAAATTCTCAAATGTTAACTGAATAGTTAAACATTTTCACATTGTTGAAGTGGTACCTTTAATAGGATTATTTAGTTTTCAGTTAAGTTTTAGAAATATTTCTTTATCACACTGTCCATGGTATCTGTTTTAATTTGACGATGATAAGTAGGAAGGGTCGGTTGCATTCCAATGTCTGACCTGTATGCTATTGATGTCCATGTTCTGCTCCTTGAAAACTCACAGTAAAACTATCTTGACATACGTTTTTTCCCCTTCTTATATACTGTAGAACAAGAATATCGCATATGGACGCAATGATCCGCAGGTGCCCTTTCCTCACTGTTGTGCCCAGTGTTGTCCCGCAGCTGGTTGGGAAGTCATTACTGGCGAGCTATGCCCAAAAGTGCCCTGTGATGATGGACCTGGCCTCCAGACCTCTGGCCAGAGCTCTGTCCTCTTCAGCTTCTGCATCCAAAGGCTCTCCAACAAATGATGGTCAGTTGTAAGCCATCCTGTTATGCCTCTATATGATGAACTGTTAAATCAATACAATTAATGGCAGATTGAATGCAAACAAAATGTATTTATTTTATTTTGTAGACAGAAATAGAAAATAGATAGACAGAAATGTATTCCTGTCTTCTGTAGATCAAAAGAATGAAGTCAAGTTGGCCCCAGGGCATGTCACGCCACCTGCTGGCCAGACTGTAGGCTCTAAATGCCCTTTCCTGGCTGCAGAAATGGTGCAGAAAAACAACAGGGTAGTAAGAGAGGCCAGCTTGGAGCTGCAAGAGGATGTCCAGGAAATGAACTCTGTGCCCACAGGTAAGCAATCGCGCAGCTACACATATACATACAGTAAGTCAGTTATGTAAACTGTGAAAGGTCCTTGTTTGGAGCATACACACTATAGTGACATTTAATGTTCATAGCAAATGAATGCCATGCATTGATTTAGAGATCATTAATATTGTGCATCTTTCTCAAACAGGGAAACAAGATGTGGATTTATCTCTTGTGGATCTTATCGATGCAGACAAGGCCAACACAGGGGCACCAAAAACCCGTTTTATACCCATATCTTTCAAAGTATCTCACCTGCTAAAGACCAATCTGCCTGAGGGTGATTAAGACCAATTCTTCTTAATGAACGATAATTCTCAAATAGATTTATTTGAAGCTTATAAAACCCTCCTTCAACTTTTTCCTCCACCAGTAGTCACCTTCCAGTATGACGAGTATTTTGAAAAGAAGATTGAAAGCAAGAAGACAGACCACACATACAGGGTTTTTAAGACAGTGAACCGGCGTGCCTCCTCGTTCCCCATGGCAGACGACTACTCAGAGTCCATTCATGCCAACAGAGAAGTGTCTGTGTGGTGCAGCAATGACTACCTCGGCATGAGCCGTCACCCCAAAGTCACCCAGACAATCATGTGAGTAGGCTCGCTGATCAGCTGGCACGCTTAATCCTGATGAAGCAGAAATCCTATGTGGATGGTGATCATTTCAGTTTCAGCCCTGATGAGATATGAGAATAAATAAAATATAGTTTTAAGCAAATAAACGCTTCCTTTTTTTTTCTTCCAGCGAGACTTTACGGAAGCACGGTGCTGGTGCTGGAGGCACACGGAACATTTCAGGGACGAGCAAATTCCACGTGGAACTCGAATACGAGCTAGCTGACCTGCATGACAAAGATGCTGCACTGCTGTTCACTTCTTGCTTTGTAGCCAACGACTCCACATTGTTTACCCTGGCAAAAATGCTACCAGGTGGATTAAATTAAGTTTGGGAATATTACAAAATGTGACCTTAAGTTCCATGCCTTTGCTTTGATACAAAATTGTAATGATCACATTTTTTCTTGATTCAGACTTAAATTCATAGAGGAGAATTTATTTCCCCATTTGTTTACTCCTTTAGGTTGTGAAATCTACTCCGACGCTGGCAACCACGCCTCAATGATCCAGGGTATAAGAAACAGTGGGGTCAAGAAGTTTATCTTCCGTCACAATGACGTCAGCCACCTGCAAGAGCTGCTTGAGAAGTCTGACCCCTCCACTCCAAAGATTGTTGCCTTTGAGACGGTGCATTCAATGGATGGTAAGTCGAATCCCTCCATGCAAGTGTCTCTCTTATTTAATAGGACATGTAAAAGATTTGTATTCTCGCCTAACTGATTAGTCCATTTTTATAGGACAAACAGGATTTATATAATTTAGTGTTGTTGTCTCTGTAAACTTAAAACAAATTAATGTTATAAAACCACAACAATGTGAATAACATTAGCTGTATATCTCAAAATGACCAATAAATCCCTAGTGTTTATTGTGTATAATATAATCTTAAATATTCTAAATAAAAACGGTGCTGTCTACAGGGGCTGTGTGCCCACTCGAAGAGATGTGTGATATTGCCCACAAGTTTGGTGCCATTACCTTTGCGGATGAAGTTCATGCTGTGGGCTTGTATGGGCCCAGAGGAGGAGGGATCGGGGACAGAGACAGAGTCATGCACAAGATGGACATCATCTCTGGAACCCTTGGTAAGTAGAGGGATTCTACTAATAAGTGGGAACCCATCGTAACACCCTTACCAGTTACATACAGGATGTGCCTCTCTGACTTGTTATGGGTTTTGTGTCCAGGCAAGGCATTTGGCTGCGTGGGTGGCTACATCGCCAGCACCAGCGCCCTGGTGGACACAGTGCGCTCTTACGCTGCAGGCTTCATCTTCACCACTTCCCTGCCCCCTATGCTGCTGGCAGGGGCAAAGGAGTCCATCAAGGTTCTGAAAAGTGAGGAAGGCCAGGTGCTCAGGAGACAACATCAGAGGAGCGTCAAGCTGCTCCGACAGATGCTGATGGACTCAGGCCTTCCGGTGGTCCACTGCCCAAGCCACATTATTCCTGTCAGGGTAAGGAAATTATTAATTTATCCAATTAACGGGTGCTGATGCAGGGATTCACTTGGGAATCTTTCAGTTATAGGACAGTCTCTTTCATGGCCTAAATTACATTTCAGACACTTTGGAATGTGAATCTGACATATGATGTATCTGTTTGGCAGGTGGCAGACGTAGAGAAGAACACTGAGATCTGTGACATCATGATGTCTCGTTACAACATCTACGTCCAGGCAATCAACTACCCCACTGTGGCTAAAGGAGGGGAGCTGCTGCGCATCGCACCCACACCACACCACACTCCCCAGATGATGTTCTACTTTGTTGGTATGCCCACTATGAATTATGATGCCTATTTCATGAATCAAAAATATACAAAGTATTTTGTGTTGGATTGAGCAGTTACATTTTCAATTGGAAAAAGAACAAAATGAAATTATTATACATCTGGAATTAACCTTGTCATTAGCAAAGATGATGAAATACATGAACTTGCATTCACTGGCACTGTTAAAGGAAAATGTTTTGGTGAATAATGCAACTCTGAAGCCCAGTAGCTGCATTAGATAGTAATACAAGTATTTTATTATTAACCCCAGCACTGTTAGGATTATTTTGAAACTTTTTACGCTTTAAAGTTGTATATCTAATATCCACAATTTATGACGACGATCATCCTTATCCTCCTCTGCTTCGTCTCCACAGACCGGCTGGTGAAGACGTGGAAAGAGGTGGGTATGGAGCTGAGGCCACACTCCTCAGCAGAGTGTGACTTCTGCCAGCAGCCTCTTCACTTTGAGCTGATGAGTGAGAGGGAGAAGTCCTATTTCACAGGCCTCAGTCACATGATATCAGCAGCAGCCTGATATAAATTAAAACACTAAATCCCTACCAGCCCCACCTCCTATAGTATTCAAGCTATTTATTTAAATTCACATTAAATAGTCAAAATAATAATACATTTTATTTATAGAGCACTTTTCAGGGTACTCAAAGACACTTTACAAAAGTTAAAATGATCATCCATTATTATTAATCACACATTAGCATGGCTCTGTCGTCCCAGGTCCAATGCTTGGTCCTGAGTGGTGGGCATCAGATATGTGTATAAAATGTTCTCTGTCACCAAAAGAATGTGTGGGTAAAGTGTTGATTTACTCTTGTGTCTTCACTTTTGCATGTATTGATTATGACTTCAAAAGGCCAAATTTTAAAAGTTTTAAAGTTTAATCTTCAAGTATGAAGGGAATGAGATAGAAAATGGCATGGAATATCACACACTCACTCCAACCCTTTTGTACAGCGAACACACAGTATCTCAAACCATCTCACTTATAGTGTTATCTTTTTACATTTACACCAAGGGTATTTGCTGCACATACATGTACTTTCTATGTAAACTATTTCATTACATGCAGTTCTTCTGGCAGAAGGATTATCTCTTGTATCAGTTATAACATGTTATGGAGTGTTGCTGTAAGAGCCAATTAGTGCCCTTGGTATAAACAGGAACCAATCTGTGGTTCCTCGGGTGCAACCCGGAAGCACATACAGTTTTTGACCACACCAACACACACACACACTAACACCACACAGGCATACATACAAGCAGTGATTTGTCTGGAAACCCAACTAAGATCTCATGGAAATAAAGGGAACCAAAGGTTTTAACTGCAAATATGACTTAGACTTTCATTGATCAAAAAGGTGCATCAACTACTCTACCCATGGAACAGCACCTCAGGGGCTTAAAGCTCGGGCTTAGCCCCTTCAGTTTCATTGCTTCCTTCTGTAGAAAATACCCCTCAAAGGTCAGATACAATGTGATGGAGAAAGTGTGTGGTTTGGGTATAGGGTTTACTCTTATTACAAAATTAAATAGTTATGATTGTAATAAGTAGTCTATGTATATCATAAACATTAACAACATATGTAATGCCACAATAACTATTTATAATATTTATTTATTGGAAAACCTAGTGGTTCAGCAAAAAGGCAGACATGCATCAAGTAGTGGTGCTCATGTATAATCAGCTTAAGGGCAGATTTGTGGTCATCTGGTCATTCATTCATGAAATGCATTTCATGGTATTCTTGTTTGTCGCCACACGGAGGCACACTGGGTCTCTTGTATGGAGCTGTGAGGCTGTGACTTCAGACTCCTCCTTCCTTTGCAGATGACTCATAGCTGGTGCAGCAGCTTTCATGATGAACCACTAGATGGTATTAATATAGAACAGGATATTGTGTTTCCCATCTCGATAGTATGGGACATCATATTGGTTGTAATACAATGCAGCACATACACTTTTACCTCACAGCACGTGTCAGTGTCGCAGACATAATCAGACATAATAGAATGTTTTAAATAAATTGAATTGTCAGATTTATCTGCCATTAATGTAGCAGCCTGGTTCTGTTATGTAGCTTTTTCTTCAATAGAAATAGCATTTTATTGACTTTATACGTTTTCTACCCTGTGGCCTATGATCATCATGTTTAGATCAAATTAGTTCAATAAAAAGCCCTTTGCGCTCACATGCAGAGAAACGTCAATGGAGGGGAAGCTCTCCTCCCATTCTGTCTCTTCTCTGAGTGCTTCCCACTGTACATCTGCATGTGACAGGGCAAAACCTGGGACTTTGTAAATTAGTTTTCTATCTGAGTGAATTACCATGAGCTCACGTTTGGAGCGCATTATGTAACCCAAGTGTTGGTGGGAGTGGAGCAGTCAGGTGACCACCACTCAGAACATGAATCAATAGGCCTACTCCAGTTACATGCTGTGTTGAATTTCAAATCTTGAGACATTATTCACTATACAGAGGGTCATACACCACAGCACAATTTTGTTCTTGGATTTGATTAATAAACAGGGTCATCCCTCTACCTAAAATAGCTTTTACTTCATACAGTGAATCCAGTAAATCTACAAAATGCCAGGAAGGTGTTGTTGGCAGAAAATACTTGCCTTGCGTTGTTTGACCTCATTGTCACACATTATATCCTTCATCTATCATTGTATTTTGTAGCAGGCTCAGTGCCTTACTGTCAAAAGTCTGAAGGCTAGTCGAACACCTTTACATTTGCTGGAGGAGAGTTCAACTGGAACAGCAATCATGTGGGTATGAGTGACTACAGGCAGTGTATGTGTTGGTTTTCAAACGCTTATGTGATGGTTGTCTGTTGGAGGCAGGTGCTTAAATAATGGTGTGATGTAGTGTGGTGATGACATGGTGCCTGTTGTTTGTCCGATCAGTCCATGGTTGAGAGCATTTGTGAGAGACTGTGTGTGCAGGTTTAGCTCAATTCCTCATTCTATGTTAATCCCGATGCTCTGAACATCTGTCTCCCCGACTCACGTGTGCAGACAGATGAGCTGGGTGGCTGGATTCTCACTGCACATCTCTCTCTCTCTCTCTCTCTCTCTCTCTCTCTCTCTCTCTCTCTCTCTCTCTCCCTTTTCTTCTCTTTATTCCTCCACATTCATCATTCGCTTGCATAATTATACACATCAGTAGCGTACCATGGGAATGTTGGGGTTGCATTCTAGGAAAGACATTCATGCACTCATTCATTTCCTATTGTGATCACCATGTAATATAGTGTGGGAAATAATTTGAAAAGAAACGTCCTTGATATACTTCACCTCGTAAATAACATGAACATTCGGGAAGAGATCAATTTCAAGGGTGTGTCTAATATGATCATAAATATTATGATGAAAGATGATAACATACTTCCATAGTGAAATGTTCTGCTGCTCTCCTGCAGAAAAATGCATCACCAATTCAAAGTACTCAGCAGTGTGAGTGGTCCTTCACTGTGGAGTTTGGAGGATAACTACTGGATTCAGCCCATCTTTTGGTTGTGTACTGAATGGAGGGTGTGATTTCATTGTAAATACTGCATTGCACTTGTTATGCAACTATGCAAATATTATGCAAGGTTATTGTTACAGACACACCTTGAGCCCCTATGGGAATATTAAAGTGATAGGATAAATAATTAATTAGTTACACACGGTTATTACGAAGTCATTTGGCAGCATTGAACAGAACCAATTAAGTCCATAGGAAAAATATGGGAATCATATTTAGTGATTGTTGGTGATAACAATCCCCTTAAAAGTCAGTATCTACTTGCTATATGCTATAATATCACAAACAGTAGTTTATAATTATCATAGTGGTTAAGAAAATAGTGACTGGCAAAATTATTTCATTGAGAGACCTAGTGATACAAAACTTTGTGATATTTCAGCTATGACTTTAAGTCATAAGAAATAAACTCCTCCCTCTTGAGTTGCTCTACTGTCAACTTAAAAAAAAAAAAAAACTCCCCATGCATCGGAATGGTAAAACGAGAATGTGCATGGAGGACCCTGGTACGATGTGGAGTAGTTGAAGTTGATGAAGAGATTATTGGCTATAAAACATTTGCATTTAAACTTAACGTGAATTAAAGGGTAATCAGGTCTCCATTAGACCTGGGGCAGGTCAGATTCACTGACTGATGGAAATAGAGAAGAGGAAAAGGGGGACATCTCTTCACTCAAGCAGAAGCGCCATGCACTGGCGGAGCAACATTCAGTGCTTCTTTTTTTTCGGATGAAATGTAGTTTATCGTCGTTTTGGTGGACCATGTAGTAAGTGTTTGTGCTTGCATGTAGTATGATATTGAGTCCGATATGTCTAATGTGACGCCGAGTAAAAGCGTGGAATGGCTGCAACTCGAGTTAGAGTCCGGAGGCACTTCTCTGCTCCTGCTGGACTGCCGTTCACATGAGCTTTATGAATCATCCCACATAGAGACCGCCATAAACCTGGCCATACCGGGGCTGATGCTCCGGAGGTTTAAAAAAGGCAACATACCTATCCGGACTATCATCCCCAACCATGAGGATAAAGAGAAGTTCATAAGACGGTGTAAGACGGACACGGTCGTCCTGTACGATGAGTGCACCATGGACTGCCAGGACAGTGGAGCTCCAGCCTCGGTTTTGGGTCTACTTCTTCAAAAACTATGGGAAGACGGGTGTAAAGCGTTTTACCTGGAAGGTAAAGAGCTTTGCTGTCGAATTAACACAACAAAACAATGACATTATACATCAATGTAAAATATAGCTAGGCATCGTTTACGTTAACGTGTGTCTGCGATGGAGTTTATAACGTTCGAAAACGTTAACTGACGTCGCTTCACGCTAAATTGTTCTTATGGTTTTGCGCAATATTAGCATAACCTAGCATCGCTATGAACTGTATTAAAGGCTAACAAGCCAGGTCGAAGTTTTTTTTATACGGGAAGAGGTTTTAAACTTTCGAATACCGAGTTTTGAACGAGAGTAACGTTCGTCTCGATGTTCTTTCGTTACTAACGTTAACGTTACTTCAGCGCCAATGTTCATCCAGTGTTGTAGATTTGCGGTATGTAAGCTGTTCAAAAGTTTGTGTGCTGTGTGTCACTGAGATTCTCAATTAAAATTCCAAGATGGCTGCGCCATGTTTTGCTCTAGCAGGAACAGGCATGCATTTCATGAATGGTTCTTTTCAATACTCAACAGCCTTTTTGCCATTGAAAATATGGTTATAAAAAAATTTATATAAGGTGTCATATTTATTTAAAAAATGATTCAGGGTCCACTGGTGTGACTTCTTGTGTTTTGGCTCTTGCCCAGGTGGATTTGTAAAGTTCCACACAGTGTACCCAGAGCACTGTGAGACCCTCATAGACAGCTCCTGTCCCAGTTCCTCTCCTCCGCTGTCTGTCCTGGGTTTTGGAAATCTCCGGATCAGCTCAGATTGTTCCGATGGGGAATCTGATCGAGAGCCGAGCAGTGCCACAGAGTCTGAGGAGAGCCCCATCCCCAGCAATCAGCCTGCCTTCCCCGTCCAGATCCTACCCTACCTTTACCTGGGCTGCGCCAAAGACTCCACCAACCTAGACGTGCTGGGCCAGTACAACATCAAGTACATCCTGAACGTCACACCCAATCTCCCCAACATGTTTGAGCATGACGGCCACTTCAGGTACAAACAGATCCCCATTTCGGACCACTGGAGTCAGAACCTGTCCCAGTTCTTCCCAGAAGCCATAACATTTATAGGTGAGTAGGTCAATAGCTTGCGTTGTGTCACATTTTTCAGTAAAAGTATTATTTTTAGTGTGTAGGCTGTTGTTTGTTTTGTCACAAGGAGTGTCATGTACTGTATATTAAGCCCATGTGGGCTGGGCACCTTTTGGTATATGATACCTTAGTATTAAGTCATTATTTGCAAATTATGTTTAATTACAATGTAGTAATCAATACTTCTGGATCATTTAATAATTGTTTTGTAAACTGGTTTGTGAATGGGTTTGTGGGAGGTGTGACTTGTGTGTTATTTTCACAAGCAAACTGGTTTACACCGCGTCACATGATAAACCTTCCCTCCCTAACCACTTGTATAGGGTGTTATAACACATACATAAATACAAAGCAACAACACATTGATCTTGAAACTAAATATATAATTTCTTGCTTTTGGTGGCACCACAACGGTATATTTTACTTTTACTTTTGATTTGTTGTCTCTTGCCACAAGTGCACCTAAAACCACAGCTTTGTGACTTGTTTGTTTGGTGGTTGCAAGGCTGTGTATCATGAACTAGTTTCCAAAGGGTTCAGAGGTAGAATGAGGAAGGAAATGTTGTTTCCACTCTCGTTGGGGTTGTGTTTGAATGTAGGTTCACAAGTAAAGCGATTGTTTGCTAATGTGTTTAAGTAACGGTATACTAGGTACGCTGTTTTTTAGATCAAATTGTTTCTCAAAACAAAAATGTAGTTGCTTAGTCACACCATAAGCTTATGTTACCAGTATTGTGCCATCAACAGGGTTACTTCTGTCAACTAAGAGCCAGGATCACATTGATGACATTAAACATTGTATTACAGGAAAATATGAACCAATGAAAATAATATTTAGAGCAACAACTTTCTGCTGACCATAGATTTCCCTTCCTCTCACAGATGAGGCTCGGTCTAAGCAGTGTGGCATTCTGGTCCACTGCCTTGCTGGCATCAGTCGCTCAGTCACAGTCACCGTGGCCTACCTGATGCAGAGACTCAACCTCTCGCTCAACGACGCTTATGACTTTGTCAAGAGGAAGAAGTCCAACATTTCCCCAAACTTCAACTTCATGGGTCAGCTTCTGGACTTTGAGAGGACGCTGGGGCGGCACAGTCCCTGTGATAACCGTTCCACCAGCGAGGAGCAGCTCTTCTTCACCACACCAACCAATCACAACGTCTTCCAGCTGGACACACTGGAGTCTACATGAGGATCGATTGGATAGCCTGTGTGCCATTTCCTGGTGTCTCTGAGGGTTTTCTGAGCCTGTCAGTTACAGTATTTCTGCACCAAAAGGAACTACATTGATCTGTTAAAGGAACAGAGCTCGTATTATAGAGAACATGATCCATTAGATCCTGCCTGCCTTAATTTCTAACACAAGGATGACTTTTGCTATCCACCATACATGGCATTAATCAATGGTCATGTACGGCCATAATAGCAGGACATTTCATAACTTTTCTGTTAAATCTAGAATTGTTGTTTGACTGTTATTTGTTATTCACCAGCTGTAAAGCGGATGTTAATGTATTTCTTTGTATACGTTGTGATTATTGCCTTGGTGGTCTAAACAAAAAGTTTTTGGCCAATCAGAATGTTTTCTGGGGGCCAATCCAAGATGTTTTTGATGGTACTCTTACTGAGGGCAAAAAGCTACTACAGTGATCCGGCCTTGAATTATTGTCCAGTTTTTCTTCTGATGACTGTCTGCAGCTCACTTGCTTACCACAGAAAGCATATTTTCGTGTGCTATCACTCAGAATACCTTCACTAATGTCTGGTAAGCACCATTATGTTAAACAGTTATTCTTTAAATACAAGATTGAGTGTCCACTTTCTGTTAAAATATCAAAGTGAAAACATATTATTCTCCAGAAACACTCCTGTACATTTTATTGCTTATAACTGCATTATTTGCATGTGATTATGTTCTACCAAGGACCTTGTTTTATAACCTTTAGGTTCCTTCCTGTTGTTGTTGAGGCCTTGACTGTAACTTAACATGGAATTGAACTATTTGTCAGTTACCAGGTCGAGGTATACTGTATAGGACTGGCTTTTGCCACATTGGAAAGGAACAAATGTGTAAGTAATCAGTGTATAAAGGAATGGATGTTCACCTTATTTTTTACTCCAACAGTCTTCAGTCTGCAGCTACTTCTTCGGTGGCACAGTGATGTGTAATTAGCTGTTCTCTATTGCCAGTCTCGTCTCAGAACAAATGAGTGAGTTTGATGTATGGGAGGGAAGGAAAGGAAATGAATTTGACAAATGTGTTCTTACCTCACAGAGAGACATTTTCAGGGATTTTTATACAAGTCATCTGTATCTCGTCATGGCCTCTTAAAGTGCATCCAAGGGCTGTTTCGTTTGGTATGTTTGTAAAGATGTACATAAAATGTGGTCGTTATGGAAGACGTTTTCTTAAAATCATGAAGGATGTGAAAGTGACCCTATTTTGACCCTTATGTATAGTATATGTAAAGCTAAATGTCCAAGACATTCTGTACAAGTTTATACAACAAATATATTGTATATTTTTACTTGAATACCTTTTGTTTGTCTTTATTAAGAGTTTTTTTTTTAATGAAAGTCGATAGCACACGTTCATAAAACAGAACAAAAGTGGTTATGTGGTTGAGTCAGGACCTTAGAGTGCTCAGAGAAGTCAGAACTCTGGTCTGTCCAGCCCCAAGGCTCCAGATGTGGTCAGATGTTTTCTGTCCACTCTGATGCCTGGCTTCCTTTCTCCCCCACGCTTTCTGACACAAAGGGCTAGACCTGTCAATAACAGTGCAGACACACCTACTACCGTTTACTCAAACCGCTTAAAGGAAGAGGAAGATGACACAGCATGTGCTCAACCACAGATACTTCCGACAGCTCTCCTCTGCAACTTGGGGAATGATCAAATTTAATAACAGCGTTGTGCAATCTGCATTTAAAGCTTATTAGCCTCAGTTAAACACGTTTTGTTCTTTATTATGATTTAAACATTCATTAGCAAAAGTGCAATATCTTGTAAAGCCATAAATGCATGCGGTTGTTTAAAATCTTCACATGCTGCCATTTAGAGAGTGATATTCACATCGTCTGTCTGCCGCAGTTATACCATTTTTATGATACAATTTAGGAAGTAATTTAAAATATTAACACCAACGTTAGTTAAAAGCACTGTAGAGTAATTCAAAACAATATTTAGATGTCAGAATTTGTAGGTACATACCGGTATGTTATTGCCAGTGGCAGAATCAGGTGTGCTTACTTTGCCATACCACCCAATGATTAGACTACACAAAGTCTGAACATTTCTATAGTTGGTGGAAGAAATATGTGTTGTCCTCCTGAGCGTTATGTCAGATTTATGATTTGTTCCAGCTCCATGAATTTTCGATTCTTTCTGGTATTGTTTCTACCTTGTCTGGGAGATTTATGTTCTTCACTAGATGACAGAAAGATGATGCAGTGAATTCCCTTCCCTGAAGAAATTATTTTATGAACTGCAGCCAAGCCTTTTAAGTCATGAAAAAAATAGGTGGAGGGAAATGTTCTGTAGTTGATCTGTGCAGCAGTTCATGGTCCAATAAATGTCACTCTATGGGATTTAATGACTTAAATACTGCACTAAAACACTTTTAGTTCCAGCAGGGCTGAGATGATGACTGAGAATGTTGTAGCAGGCTGAAACTAAAATCTTCAACTTTCACAGAAGCAATAAAGCACATGAAGAGACTTGCCTAGCAACACGTCGCAGTTGTGATAATAAAAGCTGTTGATTGATGGGTTTTCCAGCGTGACTGAGCCCGGCCAGCCACATACCTGCAGGGCAAACCTATGATTAAGTATGAAAAGACACCCACGACAAGGCAGAGACGGTGGGTAGCAGCAGTGCATGAAAGATAGGAGCACACTGACTGGGGATGATGGGAGTGAGAACCATTAATCAGAGAGCTCTTTTCTGTAACACATCTACAGTATATAGACAGTACTGTACAAGAGTAATGAGAAAGGATTTACCTTTGGATACCAGTTTTTATTGCTGTTGCATAGAGTCTTTAAACCTTTATCCCAGATATAAAGTACAGTAGCTGTTCAAGTTAGGATTCCCTAACAGCTGCTTTTTGGCACCAAGTGAGTGTCTTACCTGGGAGTTAAGCATAGCCTTTTTGCCAACTTCAAAAGCAACATGTGCTGTCTTAAACACTCCTGTTTTCCCCTATTACTAAGTTACTCAAAAGAAAATCCGTCCTCATGCCTGCTCATGTTAAGTATACTGTAAATAAAGAGAGAAAATATTGTGAACTAAGTAAAAACCTTTGAGAAAGAAAAATCAATGTGTGTGTGTGTGTGTGTGTGAGTTTCACACTTTTTTTTTGTTGCTGTCACAATATGTTTTGTGTGAAAGATAAGTTGAGTATTTTTGTCCTGTTATGATCACCCATGAAGGGAAGCAGAGGCTAATGCAGTGCTTACTCAGCAGTAGTTGCTGGGGAAGCAGATGTGCATTAGACTGACAGGATTTTAGCTCGGGGTGGTGACGGGAGAAGGGTCTGTTTGCAAGCATGGGGTATGTGTGTGTGTGTGTGTGTGTGTGTGTGTGTGTGTGTGTGTGTGTGTGTGTGTGTGTGTGTGTGTGTGTGTGTGTGTATTTTAGAGGCTGAGCAGAAGCCAGTCAGAGCTGGTTCACACCTGCTATGGTTATGAGAACATACTTATCATACTGCATGACTGACAAAAAATTCACAGCTGCTTCTTCCTCTGATGCACAATAAATGGAATAGTTCATATATTCAGCTCACCCTTGCTTAATATAGAGACTCATTTTAATTTTTACAAAAGGATAAGGACCAATTCACCTTGTAGTCTCAGTAGAATGAATTAGTGTTTTGTATTTCCACATAAGAATAGTTATAATAGTTACGTTAGTTATGAAAAGGGCCACTATTATCACTATTAGTTACAGATAGTATACAGCCACTCTCATCTGAATAGCTGCCATCTTTACCACATGGATTTTTCTGCCAGTGGTTTGTTTACATCAAATGTTCAGGACCAAGGAGAATAATCCTAATCTCAGTATTTTGCCGAATGCTGTCTCTGACATCATGTCACTGAAGAGGAGATGACATCGTGGATGCTGTGCTGTCCTCTGAGCCATGCTGTCTTTATTTCTGAGAGAGGACACGTCATATGTCCAGCGTTTAGACAGGGCCGTATGATAGGAATCCAAGGTTGTTACCAGCAATGACGATAAACAGGAACATTTTGAATTCTTCAAAGTCAGTATCAGTTAATGGCTACATTGAAAACACAGACATTCCATTCAGCCATGGTTCTATTGAGCTATGTATAACTGCATTGGAATGGCATGTATTATACCGGTGATTTCATCTCCAGTTGTTGGGGATTGCCATTTGATTCTTAGGAGCTTTGAATCACATCGAAGCCATTTGCGTACTTCCTACTGTCCCATATGTGTAATGGAATAGGCCTAGATTTGAAGGAAGAAGGGCTCTCATGACATAGAAAGGAAGGACGCATTTAGGACAAGGCTCAACTGTGTGGTTTGTCGCCATACTGTAAACTTTAACAACATTATCACAACTGATTATGACAAAATACTTCAAATTGTACGCTTTAGTGACTGTATTTGCAATGCTGTCACCAGTGATGAGTCAGAAGTACTTTTATGACATCCGTCATGTCGGGCTTCCTGGCCATCTAACAGGAAGTACCTTATCTCTCCATGAACCCACTACAGATATGCTATCTTTTCAAAACAGCCCTCACAAACCTAACTTGTGAGACATAAATCTTTTCTGAGAGACATGTATAAGAAAGAAAAGTGTCAGTTTTGGCAAGGAGGATACTGGGTCATGTGTAAAGCACAGCCACATGGAATACTAGTGGCAGAGTGAGGCAGCCATCTGTTAATACAAGAAGACTCTCATTTTGTGGCCAATTTCACCATCCGGTGATGTACAGTACTCCCGCGCTCACAAAGCACAAGAACAAGGTGATATTTGTTTGCAGTTTAATCTGTGGCAAAGTGAATGCAAGGGAACATTCCTGTCTTTCTAGACCCAACACAAAGTAAAGGTCATCTGTCCATCATGTGTTCTTGCTTAGGAACTACAGAGGAGGCCATGCTGGGAACTGTCTTGCTATCTGGTGTGCCATTCACACAAGGCCATATGTTGCTTACAGTAGAGAATTGCTGAGTGAGCCAAAGAGCATGTCTGTGCTTTTACAACATTAGTGACCCAAATAATGATGTCATAGTGCAGAGGACAGGGATTTCCAAGTCAGACAACAAACAAATTAACTCAATAGGACCACTGGAGGAAAGACACTTTTCTCATTTCTCCAGTTCCACTCAGCTCTTAGGAGCTTTATAGCATCTTTTAGCTCATTGTTTTGTTTTTTCTGCCCTCAACTTATCGTTTTGGTTCACTCTCACAGCTTTCATAGCATCACTTTCGACTTCATCAGGCAACTGTTTTCCACAAAAACCCTAAACCCTAAGTACACTACCTGCCCAGCACCAAACAGTAGACAGACACAGTTGGCGACTAGCTGGTCAAACATAGTGGAGCATTTATCAGCTGAAGAGACAGAAAAATGAGCTAAACACTACTCCTAATGAATGCTTATAATGCTCCATATTCTAAATAGGCAAATGTTTCCTACGTTCGCCACATCAACTTAAAAAGTAATACTGGTATGTCAACTGGTAAAATTCTCAAAAGTAGTTCCACCAGCTAAAACATACAAATGCTACTTACATGTTAATGAATTAACAATAATCATCCAATAATGATAATATAACAGTTTTGCTCATGGAGCACATTTACTACTTAAGGTTACATTTTGAATGTGAAAACCTTTACTTGTAGTGAAGTATTTAATCACTGTAGTATTAAGTATATGATCTAAATACTTCTTCCACCATTTTACACACGTACAATTTTCATTTTTTAAAGTGGTAAAAATAGATAAACCCTCCAGTGGTACATTAAAACAAAACAATGGCTGTTATTCATTTAAATCGATGAATAGTTATTGTGGAATTTGAGAATTCTGTGTCATGTAGTCTTGCTGTTCTATGGGCCATTATGGCCGGGGCAGTCCAGAAACAGTACTTTAGTGTTCTCAACAACAGAAGTGGGATGGAGCATCATGATACAATATTCTGTCTGTTCAAGTTTGATTTGCAGTCCTTCCACTCTCTCTTTGTCTAAAGCCTTCCACTTCCTCATTGTGTATTTATGGCAGCAAAAACAACCTACCATTTGCTCTCCAAAAACAGGCAATCATCTAAGTTTCTGTATTTATTCCAAATAAGATTATTTGTAATAATTCCAAGGTTTCGTTTTAATTTTTAGAGAGGTGAAAGTTGCTCATAGATGGCAGCATAAAATCATCCTTTTACCCTTAAGAGCCAGAATGTTAATAGCACAAAACATCAAACATAAGAAGTCGTTATCACATGGCCTAAATTATAACTAACAATGAATCTACAGAGTTTTAGAGCATATATTCTGTGTTTCATGCCATTGTGAATGGGCTAGAGATTACGCTGTAATATTCAGCGTTGGACAACTTCCAAAACCATATGATGTAGAGAAGCAAGAAAAACAGGAATCTCTAAACCCAAAAGCCTTCTGGCTTTAAACAAGGTCTGCATGCGTGGGCCGCAAAAAGATGGTATGAGTAGTTAACGCCTTCCAAACTCTGAACCGTGTCCGGGGTATTCCTTGCTCTTATGGGGATTTTATATGTTTATATTTCTCTGTTGGCGTAGCTTAGTAACATAGTTTTAGAACAATTTTATGGTGGATCATGTCTCTTGTGTGATGGGTGAGTTATAAATCAATAAAACAGTGCAGTGTGTGTGTGTGTGTGTGTGTGTGTGTGTGTGTGTGTGTGTGTGTGTGTGTGTGTGTGTGTGTGTGTGTGTGTGTGTGTGTGTGTGTGTGTGTGTGTGTGTGTTTTCCTGACTACCTTTGGGGACATATTTCAGACTAAAGACCAGTTTATTGGGAAAGGCTTGTCCAATTGGGGGCAAAAGCCGTGTCCCCAATTGGGAAAAAGCTGATTTTTAGGTGAGTCTAAAGTTAGGGTAAGGGTAAGGTTTGGGTTAGGGTTAGGCAAGTAGTGGTTATGGTTTGAGTTAGGGTAAGTTTCCAGGATATGTGAATTAATGTAAATCTATGTAATTTCCCCAATAGAGTGTTGGTGTGTGTGTTATGTTTGCACTATGCAGCTCCATATCCTTCTGACTCACTCTTAGACAATGAATAACTCGTTTTACCCAAAACACACACACACACACACACACACACACACACATATACAGACACACCCACACTCACACACACATACACACGCGCGCGCACACACACACACACACACACACACACACACACACACACACACACACACACACATACAGACACACACACACACACACACTGGTAGAATAATACTGAATTAAGTCAGTTACATAATATTGATAGCTTACTATTACCTATACAAGTCCTCTCTATCTCAGTCACTTTCAGAGGTCAGTGTTACAGTGGAGTGAGTGTTACACACAATAAGGAAACAGGTGGGAAATGTATCCCTGAAATCCACATAACCAACGGTGGTTCATAACCGCAGTGTGTGTTAATAACAGCAGGCATGAGTCATCAAGCCTGTCTTACGTAACTGCATCACTTCTCCACCCAACTCGCTGCTTGTGCGCCACACCCCAGATTCATTCACACATTGCTCTGCTGCTGACCAGCCTTCCATTGATGGCAGGGAGAGCACTACTCATCCTGTTCCACGCTGCAGGCGGCAGCTTAAAGCTTATACAAATCCTGGGTAGCAGAGCAGTCTAATCAGTGTGATAAAAAATGAACGGTAACACTTTCCTTGAAGGTATCTACATGACACTGAGAGTGACATGACACTGTCATGACACAGTCATGACACATGAACCCTAACCCTTACTCTAACCCTAACCATGACTTGTCATGACAAAAACTAAATGAAAAAAAGAAGCGTTATGTCATAAACGTTTATGACTTAACTCTCTTATGTAGATACCTTCAAGTAAAGTGTAACCAAACGAACACTGACATGACATTTTTTCACCTGATGTTATCACTTGGTCTTACTGTAGTATTTTGATCAGTGCAGCTGGACTGGAGATAACTGTAGATAGTGCAGTTGATGTAGTGTGATTTATTTGTAAGACTGCTGAGATTGGTCCGGCAGAGCAGCTGTGCTTCACTGCAGATCGGGGTTTAAAATCCCATCAGTAACACAGACCGTGAGGACTAGATGGAGCTAACAGGACCCTTAGGGAAACAGGGAAAGATGGAGGGAGGTGGGAAGGACATTAAGTCAGGCCACTGACATCACCTGCTCACACAGAACACAGTCGAGCCCATTTCACATAATAAAACTGCAGAAAGGTCTCACAATTTAAAAACGATGGGTGCGTTTTAAAAATGATATATATTCATTTTGGAAATGGATGAGTCATCACATATTCAGTCTAGAAATCAGAATGTGATACTATAATGAACCAATGTTGTATTTATGGTAATTTTTAAAGATAAGTTTCGCACATAAACAATTTATACCCTAAATCATCAACCCCTTTTCATCCTGGATCTATTTACTGTATGTGTTTTTTATAAATTGGCAAGTAAGTATTATATGTCTTTGGAAGGAGTGTAGCTGTGCCTTGAAATCTCCTCATCGTCTGGTTCCTGTAACTGAGCCAAACAAGCAGACAAGATTGTGTTTTCCTGCTGACATCAAGTGGCCACAGTTGCTAACTGCACGACTCCTCTGCCACTAAAACTGCAGCCTTTTCACCTGGGAATGATCTCCTACACAACTAACAGAAACATTTAGGATGTTACAAAGATGTTTTTGTACTGTTTTGTTCAGGAATTCCTCTGAATGTGGCGCTTAAATTAAAAAAATCATATATTTCTTCTAGAATTAAATGTCTGAAAATGAATCTTTCTACTCTAATCATCCAGATATTTCAATATACTAACGCGCGTCAGAATTAAAGTGGTTTTAACAATAGAACTGTTATCCCTTTGTAGTTAAATAGCATTCTTAATATGGACAAAGGCATCTGATTGTCAACTGGTGTCGGTCAGTCCAGATCCCCTAACATGGGCACTAACATGATTAGACATAAATAGCTCCTGTCTCAATAGACTGTGTAACTAGATACTTACACAACAACCATGAGAATAGTTCACATACCGTAGACAAGAGCCACTATAGAATACAAATTACACAGATAAATCAAAATGTAGGGTTGACAGCACAATTTCACACAAAAAGTTTTTTTTGTTTTGATATTACATCAGTGATATTTCAGGCCTCCAAAGACCAGTGAGGCAAACCAAGAATGAAATTGTAAACTAAGTGTTGTTGTCTGCTTCTCAATAACAATTGCTGAAAGGCACCGACCTCAGGACAGAACATAACGTGTCTGCATCAAGCCAAACACTTTGCAAGGATCTCAACTCTGATCTTAAAGTGAGTTGTTAAAATGAAAAATTAACAAAAATGACTGCTCTGACAAATGCATCTTGTTTATTACATGGTCGCACTTTCCAAACTGACTTTTCGTGTAGAAATATGCAGGAGTTCCAGGGGCATGAGAGGGGGATAAGAAGTCCTAAGGGTATCTAAAACATACAGTAATGTATACAATGTGTACATCAGAACGCAGTACAGTATACAAACAAGATCCAGTACATTGCTCTAAAAGTATGATTATTCTACCAGAGCCTGGTGTAAAACTATGTTGAGTCATGGATATGTTCTGCTTTGTGCACACATACATTTTCTGCCCAGCTAAACAACATCAGCCTCTCAGTAAGATGATTTGTAAACTGGCTGTGGCACTTTAATGTTAAGATTTAGTCAGAAACAAACACAAAGTTGATATTTCGAGCAGCTAAACTGGTACACTATTTGGCCTCTATAGAAAATACAAGTAATTTGGATACATTTACACAAATTCTGTATACATGGGCTCCAAAAGTAGTTACAAACTGTATTTACAACGATGCAAGAGATGGTAGAAAAATACAGAAACATTCAGCTACAGTATTCGACTGAATCTTGCAAAGTCGTTCCATTGTTTCTATCAGCGGCATCCAATTGAGCTTCCAGTTTTCCACAGATGACCGTGGAGTCACAGAGAAATACAAAAATAACACTCTGGATCTTCTCTTGCTCAAGATTACTCCACTCCTTTCATGAACTCCAAAAACTCTGTAGAATTAACAAAGACATAGTTAGCAAATAGCTTCTGAGCCTAAAACAAGCCTTTATCAAGTTAATGTCTTATTTAGTGTGTATTTTGTTGGAATGGATGACTAATGATAGATCATAGAAAATGAGAGCATTTGATCTACATAACCGTTTCACCCTGTCTCTTCTATCACTTTAATACATTTCAAACTCCTCACCATCGTAGTCAATTTTGCCGTCGTTGTTCTTGTCCCCGTCTTTCATCAGCTCCTCAATGTCGTCCTCAGTAATTGCCTCTCCTGTAGATTCCAGCATCATTTTCAGCTCGTCCAGGTCAATGTAACCATCTGCGTTCCTACACAGAGGAGTAACATATATTAATGCACATAACAAAACCTAAGTTAAGCCTCACAGATGGTGGTGAAGGAGGTGGTGTGTTTGTGTGTGACATGTGACTGATCATATCTTGCATTCAAGTGTTTGGGAACCATCATTGTGTTTGTTCTTTGATGCTTGACGAGGTGTCTGGCTTACATGGAGTGGGTGTTTGAAATATTCTGTGCTGTCAAAAAGGATTATGGAGCAGATTACATGCTGTACTCAGCAGAGCTACTTGGCATTTTGTCAGTACACATACGTGCACATGGGGAGCATACTTTGCTGGAAACCCACTATGAAGAATTTGATGACTTGTCTGGTGATTTTTAGATGATAGCACTCTCCTATTGTAGATTTTGTCAAGTCCGACATTGAGTTTAAAGTATGTGTTTTGTGAATTGCTAACTTGATTCTTATAATTCAATGAGACAACCTCGCAACATGGTTTAAACATCAAACTCACTTGTCAAACATGCGAAACAGCTCTGCCAGTTC
Source organism: Perca flavescens (assembly GCF_004354835.1). Lineage (NCBI taxonomy): Eukaryota > Metazoa > Chordata > Actinopteri > Perciformes > Percidae > Perca > Perca flavescens. The sequence continues at coordinate 13,848,052 of NC_041337.1, forward strand.
TTCCTCTGACTTCCCTTTGCTGTCGTCCTTCATGCACCTTACCATCATGACCAAGAACTCGTCAAAGTCCACTGTCCCACTCCCTGCACATATACAATACACTTCATTACATCCTTACAACCCACACTGGATATACTTTTATATTATCTAACCACCAGAACTCCAATGTTCTGCTTAAAGGCCCAATCTATGAACATAGTGTACCAATAGAAATAGAAATCAAAACACAGTATTGGAACCTGCAATGAATCATAAATTGACTGAATGGTCTTTTAATACAAAGACACAAGAGAGTACCTAATTATAAGTTATACATATTTATGATTTGCTAACAAACTGTTTTATCATTTAGTCAAAATTTTTGTAATACCAAATATACCTGTAATAATCAAAAATTACAGATTGGGCCTTAAAATGTCAACTTATGTGGCCTACTGTAAATTACACTATTTGACAACATGACATATACATTGAAGCGCTATCATACAGATCCATGATGCTATTTTTTTATGTTTCATTATTACATCAAATGGAAAATTCAAGATGACTTGTGCATCATCTGATACGCATTTCCCTTTATTTCAGCCTGACATATCTTGTTGTATGTAAGACCCCTGACTATCATTTGACATTAAGTCCAGAGGGGATTGAACTGCATTTGTCTGCACCACATGATTGTGCAATGATGAACCTGCCAGCTGGGCCGTGGAGAGGAAGAGGTCAACGACAATCAACCAGTGGCACAGCGGCGTTTTGATTTACCGTCTTCATCCACCTCATCAATCATCTCCTGCAGCTCCTCTGGTGTGGGGTTCTGGCCTAACATCCTCATCACCTTCCCCAGCTCCTTGGTGCTGATGCAGCCATCTTCTGCATCTTGTACAAAGATGTCAAAGGCGGCCTTGAACTCTGCAAAACCACACAGTGAAACAACTCTATATCAACAACAAATGTGAAGGACCTGGACATGGTGAGCCACACGTTTGCAACAACCTTGCAACATGGTGTGTAGATTATAATAATTAATTCACATTTTTTTATGCATGCTTAAAGAGACTTATTACATGTGTACAGTCTGAAAGACTATGTAATTCACGCACCATTTTTCTGTTCTTCTGTCAGCTGCTCAACCTGCAAGAAGTAAAAAGTTATAATAATTAATGATTGGGTTACTTGATTGTACTATATGTACCTTTTTGGGAAATCTGTGTCTTCGGTACAGCCTGAGTTAATGTACATTTTTATGTTACTCTTACATCATTATGCATTTCGTACAAATTCTTAAAAAAACCATAAGAAGTGTTTCACTGATGGAAATCGAGTAAGAAATCTCAAGATACCACCTCTGGACTACATTATCTCTATCTGTATTGATAACTTTTCAGTCAACAAAGGTAATACTTTGGTCCCACACACTGGGGCATCCTTGACAAAACACAGAACCTATACATCATATGTGAGAGCCTGTAAGAGGAGGAGTTAAAAATAAACAGACAGGATCAGGAACCACAGATAAAGGACACGATACACAGTGCTTTAAATTAGCATAGCTGTGGATCTGGCCCAACAATGGAACAGTAATCCTGGAAAAGCTACCACGAATGAGAGAGGGAGACAGCTGCTTATGTAAGAGTTAATATCTGCCGTCCATTATAAATTGAACACACACGAAGACGCACTCATATAAACACACACCTCTTGTGATGACATATGAAAAACTCCATCTAAACAAACATATGTAATGTACATTCCCGTGTGTTTTTACTGTCTCAGCTGCACTGCTCATTTGGGATGTGAGTGGATGGGACAGCCGGCTGACCATACGGGCGGAGATGAAAAGACAGCCACACAGCTTTCAGGCTCACAGATAATGCTGGAATTCAGCCGGGGGGGGGGGGGGAGAGGGGTATCTAAACCTGAAGCCCTTCTCTGGCACCAGAGAACTACGGACGCAAAAGCGTCTGAGCAACTGGCCCAAATTAGCCATGTGAAGGGGGACTGTTCCATTTCAAGTCATGAATGAAGCAGCACAATGCGAACCAGGGACCCGTCCTGTCAGTGACCTCCTGAGTGGATCCTATCAGCTCTGATAGGGCTGAAGTAGGAGAACGTCTAGAGACCTATATGGTGTCAAGGCTCTGTTGACATAAGCTGGTGATGGAGGTGATCAACAGGGATTTGTCAACCATTCAAGTAATGTCAGATGAAAAAAACTGCTGGGGGACTTTTTCATACAACAAAAGTGCCAGAATATTCCATACAACAGCCAGAATATTCCATACAACAGCCAGAATATTCCATACAACAGCCACTTAAAGTGCATTCTTACATTATAAATCACTGATCATATGTCACAAGCTAATAATAAATGTTAGGGATTAGGGTTTGTGATCCAAAACAACATCACTCTCATACCAGATTTAGTTCACACACAGATTTTTGGTTAGCATCCAACAAACTAAAATCACATCATCAGAGGAAGCCAACTGCGCACTTTCAGCTGTATGAGTTGTGAGAGGACGTACCGCTGCCTTGTAGATGTCGTTCATGTTGGAGGCTCGTCTGCTGCCTGTCCTGGTGGCGTCCTGGCACAGAGGAAGGAGGTACTGTCCAGCTCAGAGCAGGACACTGGCCCCATCCTGGGAGGGTTTTATAGCTGGAGCCTGTCTCTGTCTGGTCCTTCCCCGGGCAGACCAGCCTCCCCTCTGTTTGTGCCTACCCGTGTGTCCATCAATGTGTGTTTGTGTATGTGTGTCATTTGGCCAATCTATCACAATCACTGGGCTCAGATAAAAATGCGGCAGCTTTTAGGGGGCATACTTGGGAATGGAATGAAGTGAGGGGGGCATGGTGTAGGCCTAATCTCCAGGGAGGGGGCTATAGAGACACTCAACATTCCTCTAGACCTGGACCAGAGACGCGGAGGGCTCAGGAGGTTGTGTGTGTGTGTGTGTGTGTGTGTGTGTGTGTGTGTGTGTCTGTAGGGCAGGGGTGGTAGAGGAGGTATGAGGCCAGGATGGGATTGACGCAGGCTACAGCCAGCAGACCATGAAGGGAGGATAGAAAAGGAGGGCAGATCTGTGGAGTCAGAGCAGAGGAAGGTGCATGTGAGGGCATGGTTCAGAAAGTCAAAGAGCTCATCATACAGGTAGGTATGTGCAATATAGACTTATATTATGGCAGACATTGTGACTTGTAGAAGGAAAAGCACAAGGGTAAGTAATAACATTAATGAAGGTTCCATTCCATTTAAGGCTCCTGGTAAGCCATACTGGTGCTCAACACCAAGGCCTGGACCTGGGACACCTAAATAGATAGCAGTTTTAATGTTAATAGACCTATAGAACTATTTTTCTACTGAAGAAGTAGTCTCAGTTGACTGTGTGATCTGTGGATTATCCAGAGTAACTGCAACACTGTTTGTGTAAAAATGTGAAGTTTCAGTGATGTGAGAACCAGAAACTAAATTCCATTTTATTCCTCGATTGTATTGGGGTGAAGACAGAAATGTCAGGGCAAACAGGGCAAATAAAACCAAAGTTACCACTAGAGTCAAGTAAAAAAAAAAAATGAGTCTTTGTCATTTGGGTGAACAAAATCTTTACATGAAAAAATATAATTGTTTCCATATATTTAACTGCACAAATATACCTGCATTTATTTACATTACATGCTAAATGACCTTAATCATACACAATAGATTTAGCCTATGAATAAGACAGTTCTGGCAATTCATGAGGATTTTAATTTAGCTTTCATGTGCAGCACAGATATAGTCAGCAGAGGGTGCTGTTCACTATGTATCGACTAAATGAATTTGTTGCACAAGCCTGCCTCCGGATATCCAATTTATCAACAGTGGGGTAGGTGAGAAATCTGGGTCAAACAAACCAAATACTTGCAGATGCTTTTAAATTGAATTGTATATAGTGCAAGACTTTGCAGCATTTTCTTTCATGTTCTTTTGAAACAAGGCAATTTCAATCACTTGACCACACACACACACACACACACACACACACACACACACACACACACACACAGAACATGCTGTGGCAGGCAGTCTAAGTGACAAGTGATCATGCTGGTTCATAATGAGATGCTAATGGGGACTGGCACAGCTTACAAGCATCATACAGCCACTCAGAGAAGCAGAGAGAGAGAGCTCACACTGAACAACATACATGTCCTACTCTTACACAGATACACACACAGATCTCCTGACAAAGACCTCACATCAGTGCACATCAGTCACATGCAACGTGTGAGCCTCGCATGAGGCAAAATGAGATTTTGTGCTGGTTTTTGATGTGTGTTTTTCTGTCAAGATTTCTTAATCAAAACACACACTACGTTCATTGCTATTGGAATTCAGAGCAGAAATGAATCGTCATCAGTGGCATCGGCTCTTTCAGCAGAAACCCAAAGCATACTGATGAGTCTACATGGTCAGCCAGACAGTTTCATTTGGAGAGCTGAGTGCAGTCTGGTAGGTGCCAAGAGTGACGAGCAGCTCTGCAGGGGGCACTAGTTTCTAACGTAAAGCTTCCATGAGCGTGCACACACATGCACACCCCCACACACACATGCTGCAGTACCAAAGACTGGCACACACACCAAATAAAGCATATGGAGTGTTGTTTCATTGGAGCTCTCCACCAATTTCCTCTTACAGAGGAAGGCTGACGAAAGAGCCAGCCATCTCCTCCACACAGCGCAATCAGACAGCGCATCTCAAATCCACAATTCACCGCGCACCGCTTTTTGAGGGGTTGCCATAGAAACTCTGCTGGGTAGAAGCGGGCAGAAAATGAGAGGAGATGAGCGGGGCTATTTTCCCCCTCCACCTCCCTCTCTGCCTCCCTGCCACCACATTTTGTCCTCAGAGTGACTGTATAATTTTTTATTCTTTGCCAGGTATACGCACACATGCTCACATCAAAATTGCATACACATATGGGGGTCACAATTAGGGTTAACAATGGTTATGTTGTGCTCCAGAACCATTCATGCAAATTAACTAAATCCACAAGTCCAAATGATTACGTTTCATGTCTCAGGCTGAATACTGGAATGCACTGCATTCAATTCTGTTATACTTGCATCAAACCAGGTTACGTGAAATGTTTTGAAGTTTCACAAGCATGCACATTGTGCTTGTGAGTCCGACTAAACATCATAATAGTTATCTGACTGCCTTGTTATTTGAAAAGCTGTATTTCCTTCATCAACCAAAATCTTTTCCTGCAGAAAACATTATAGATTCCAAGTGTGCAATATGTCAAAATGTCTGAGGCGTAACATCTCATGCTGACAGTAGCTACTGAATCAGCTGGACTACATTTGTGAAGATGTACTACTATACACAGCATACATCATGTCAATTTAAATATTTGTGTGATATAATGATTAGGTTGATGTGCAGCTGAGCTTGAAGCATAGGCCCTATGCTCTCTCCTCCTCCTCCTCCCCTCTGTGTCCTCACCTCCTTGATTGCTGAAGGGAGGAGGGGAGCTGAGCATGTCAGCCTCTTTCTCTTTCTTTCTCTCTCTCTCTCTCTCTCTCTCTCTCTCTCTCTCTCTCTCTCTCTCTCTCTCTCTCTCTCTCTCTCTCTCTCTCTCTCTCTGCCTCCTTTCATTGATGACCAACCTGTCAGCAGCTCCTGTTGTGGTAGGCTGTGAATGCTCTGCATGTGACTGAATGATACACAGTATTTTTCACCATGAAAGAATCTCTGCCTGTTCAGTGAGCGCTTTCTCAGAGAAGCCCAATCTCTGATCAGTGACAATGTCTAACCCAAATTGAGGGATGTATCTTTAAAGACGAGGGAGAGGGTAGTCTTTACTTTGCTTCACTGCGTTCAGTGGTTTCTTTCTGAAACTCTTTGCGCTGAGGCACTTGGCGCTACGCAGTGTTCCTTACATCAGAGCTCTAATGAGCCAGTGGCCACATTAGCTCCAGCGCTGATAGAGCCACGCTGCCAAGGGGCAGCGTTTTCCAGTCCACTGGACCACCAAGTCGCCTCTACCACTCTTTCTACCCAAACCCCCACCCCACCCCCCCCTCCAACCTCTATAATAGTGTGAGACACCCAGAAAAGATTTCCTCTAAGATATATGGTGAAGGAAGTTCCCTTCAAGCAAGAGAGAAAATGAATTTCTTCTATGTGGCAGCAAAAGGAGCAGTAGTGATTTTTGTCTTGAGATTTATCATCAAACATGCTTTTCAGTGGCAATGTTGAAATAAATAAATAAATAGTCATTTTGTCAAGTGAAACAAGAAAAATGCCTGTAGAAAAATGTTCTTCTATTTTGGCTCAGTAATGAATACTCTGCTAGTTACTGCTAACGTTTATTCTAGGCATGTCTACAATGTTTTTTTCATATTAAATTGTCTGGATCGATGACGGTTCATTTTCCGGATAGTTCCGGCACCGTCGGAAGGTCCTTCTCCTTTCTTTGTGTTTACGTTTACTTTTTAACTCCGGTCGCGTCAAGGAACAACACCAGAACCTCTGAGCTGGCAAGCTAACGTTACATGCTGAAAATGGCCAGTTTTGAAGAAAATTTGGATCGTGCAAGAAGACAGGCCTGCTTGGTTCTTTCGGGGAATGATTGTAAAGATTTACAAAGAATTACGGCATTAACTCTCTAACTGGGACATTTTGGGATCTTTTGGGGGGGATTTGCTATGGACAAAATGCACACGCCGGCACACTGCTAAGAGCAAATTACATATAACCATGTATCCAGCTTATTTAAATAGCTCACGTTACTGTATTGTGTGAACAGTTAACTTCATTTAATATTGTATGTGGCGTTTCTTTTGCAGTGTGCAAATGTTCCACCAAAACAAGTTCCTTCCCGAGACCGTTTTGCAGAGCCACGCTCGCTGCGTCCAGAGAATAGACTGTATTAATATTATACAGTCTATGGTCCAGAGCTTAGCGCCATAGCACCATAACATGGGGTTAATTATCTCATGTAGCAACTGGAGTAGAGTTAACCCTCATGTTCTGTTTGGCTCCTGGAGAGCTAAGACCTTCTTAAACAGCTAAAAAAAAAACATTATTTAAGATTGTTTTATCACCGCCATACTTTTCTTAATTATACGGCAACTGCCTATAAACATGATTTTGAACTGATGTCTCACAAGTCTTTAAGAAGCTTTGTAAACATGCAACTACAATGGATTTCCACATGCTCTATATATCTGTGATTGGTGTTGATTGTTTTTTACACAGCACTATCCTACCAAATGCTAAATAAGTACTTTTGGATTTCTTTTATTGCAGTTTTGTAACAGTTGTTTTTAATATTAGAAGCCATTTATCTTTAATAATCTAATTGGTTCTAATTAACCCCAAATATAAGTAACATCACTATGTAGGATAGTGTAATGTACATTTCTTTCTCTCTGTAAATGACCTTTTGGCAAAGAAAATAGACATATAGGTCTGTGAGACCCCAAACACTGAGGAAGCAAGGTCAACAAAACACAGGGGCTATGAAGCAAATATCATTGATACAATAACTTAAATCTTCAAGCCCCTTATAAATGTAGACTATGGCAAGAGTTGCATATCTTGCTAAGAATTCTCTCTGCATGCACACACACCCATTTTGGATTCGTCAGTATCTCTGCCTTCTCCTCCTCCCTTCAAATAGCAGCTATCTGAAATGGAATCTGCAGGCCCTCAGGGTTTCTGACAATGTTTCAGACATTCCTAAGTAAAATGAACAGCGGTATGACTTCAGCATTACTACATTTTAAAGGTTTTCTCTATTGAGAGTGCATGGAGAGAAAGCGCGTCACACAACCTTTAGTTTGCCAGTTGCCTTTCTGAGCTAAATCAAAGTTAAAGTACCACATTTCTGCACTAAGATTTTGGAGAACAGTGATGGAAAATGTTGGCTTTTATAAGATACAATACAATAAATTGCAAAATTGATATTGTAAATTGCCCTTTGCCATTAAATACATTAAATAAAAAACGATATTCGTTCAAATATATGAAAGTCATCATTTATTTGGTACATCTACATCCACTATTAGAAAAAGCATGGCAATAGCGCCCACTTGCTTTGACAAATGTAAAAATGCAGGTAATGCATTATAAAGTGTAATGCATGTTTACAAAGTTTATCTTGGGTTTTTAGGCCACACCAAACCATTGCTACTCTTACTTTGGTCCTCTGACTTTTCCTCTAGCACCACCATGAGGTTGCCATTTTAGTTTTTTAGTTAAATGTCTGGACGACCATTGAATGGATTGAAATTTAGTACAGATATCCTAACCTAATATCCATGTTTTCAGAGGATGAATCCTATTGACTTTGAGGACCCCCTGACTTTTCCTCTAGCACCACTAGCAGGATAGTGTTTTTTATTGAGAGCTTGTTAGCATGCTGTCTCTCGCATTTAGCTCTAAGCATTGCTGTACCTAAGTAGAGTACAGCCTCACAGAGCAGCTAGCATGACTGTACTCATGTTCTCATAAGCAGGGGATAAGGCTACTGTATTTCTGTCCTAGTATTTGCTATTGGCCAGTGCTGATCTGTGCTCTGTGTGGTGTGTCCAAGAGAAAATGTTTTGAAATGGCTCTGTAACTGGGATACTGTCTGAGCCCTAAACAGTCAGAATTAAAGCTGCACCAGGGGAGATTCATAGTCACAATACTCCAGTGTAATGCAAAAAGAGATGCAAAAGAGGAAAGTGTCCCATCCCAATCAAATTAGATTATTAATTCTAATTTGGCTTTGTTTATTTGGTCAGAAAAGGACATTTTTGCTAAAGAAAAAGGAACTCAAAATAATGCTACCCTGTTTATTGGTCACTTTAATACTGCCATTTGGGGTGACTAAGATGCAAAACTGCAAACTAGTTCAGTCTGGTGCAGCATGTCAGATCATAATTTCTGTCTATACAAAGATTTGACGTAATGAAGAGTAGTGGACTTGATACCTTGAACCTTGATACGTTTCTAATTTTATTATAGCATGCATTGCTTGGTCATCTCACAAGTCAAACAGCTAATGAAAAAAAGCCACTGTGATGGGTCTTTTGATGATTCCAACTTTGCCCTCTATGAGATGTGGGTCCAGAAGTACAGTTTTATTTGTTAGACAATTCATGGAACTGTCTGGGGATGAATGCCCTCCAGAGGCTCATTCAAAACATAAATTGGTATGGAATTCATTGGTCCTGCAGACAGTCTGTGTCTCCTTTTGTATGTCTCACTCTCACTCTCACTCTCTCTCTTCTGCTTTCATGTGCAAACACACTCACACAAACGGTCACAAACACTAACATACACACACGTCCCCTAATGCACTTGTTTTCTTCCGTGTTATTCGAGGATGCGGTATACGCTCGGGCTAAAAGAGGGGAAAAAACACCTTTGCATCTGTCTGTGTAGCTGAAGTCCAGCCTTGGGCCTACTGGGCTTCAGTGAAGTGTGCTGTGATTTGACAAGGCCAGTGACAGGAGGCACTGTAAATATCCGGCTGTCATGTGACTCACTTGTTGGCCTCAAGGAACTAACGAAAGGTCAACGTTTTCTGATGCCATTGCCAACAACTAAATTAAGTGACTTCATCTCTTGCTCATGCATCTGTCCCATTTTAAGAGATGGATACATTGGAGGTGGTGCATCACACACTGCTCATGCACTGCAATGATCATTCACGTTTCTAACGGAACACTCAACAAGCATACACATATACATTAGGCTCGTTATACAAGCTCATCTGCCATTTCTAGAAGTGGATATATGTAAACAAACCAACACACACCATCATACATGTGGCACACAATCACAACCTCTGGGTTTGTCGTTATGCATGTCATGTCTGACAGTGACAGCAGTGCATTAACGTGCCTCCACAGCTTCTCTCATTAAGTAAATTGCAATCCATGTTTTTTATCCCAAAGCAGTGCAAAAGGTTAAATAGCATAATTTTGCTCTGTCACTACAAGAAAGAAAATACACTTGAAATCAAAAGGACAGTTTTTGGTGCAACTGAAGCTTTTGAATGCGTCTCTGTCTTGTGCTTTGGGTTCTTGCATTTATTCTGCATACTTAAATGTTTCCACCTCTTAGTGCTAATGCATTTGTACTACAACAAAATGTTTCTGCCCTAACGGAGAGTGTTATGCACAACGAGACAAAAAAAGAACTAACAATCCTGTTAATCAAAATAAGTTGCTCTTTACACATAAGAAGCAGAGAACTTGAAGGAAGTTTAAAAATAGATCTGTTGGAAGGAAAAGCAAAACTGGGAAAGGAAGCTATAAGTAAGTATGAGTAAGTTTTTAAGCAAAGAGAAAATAGATGCTGAGAAATGTCCAAAAATCCTGAAACTGCAATGCCTCCAGTGGAAAAGCCCTTAATGGAATATTTGCTCATGTGCTAAAACACTCATCACACTGATTAATTGGGCAACTTTAAATCAATTTTCCAGTATACCACTGGTCTAGGCCTGTGGTAAATCTAATGCTCTCTAAATAAAACGTGATTTACTTTGTACAGTTTTGCCATGGGGAGACATTGAAGATATGAAGATCATGAAGGAAATAAGTGAGATATAACTAGCAGCCAGAGCACACAAGCAAGACTGGTAAGTCTCCCATAGTGGAGGCTGAGGGTGATAAATCTAACAGGTTTGGAATTTGTATTCAAAGCTTAGAGCACTCTATTATGTGAAATATACAAATAAGCAGCCAGCGTCTCTGGTGAGAAACCAATACACCAGTATGGGCCAGAGGTACAATAGTGCACCTTATAACCAGTGTCAACAATTCGTGATGGAGGTAATCTACTCGTGTTGCTGTGTTGCGTCAATGATCATGTCTTTAACATTACTTGCCATGTATTTCGTTTATATTTATGTTATTCATTTTCTAGTTTTATTTTTGTCTCTTTTTGGACAGGTCCAAACTAAATAGTAGTCTTAATAATCATACATGAAGACCCAGTAAAAACACTTATTCCCTGCAAAAAAGAAATAATGCTAATTTGCTCACACGTATAGGCTATTCTTCCTATTTTTTATGTTTGTTTTTGTTCAGCTTCAAAATGCACCACCAACAACCCAATGTTCCTATTCTGGAATAAATATACCAGTATATTTAAACGTTAGCTGTGTAATGAGTCAACTTGATTTTCCATTTAACTTACAATGTAATTCTAGCATCCTCATGGTCATGGATGGATTACTGAAAGGGCCTCCTGGACAGAGGCTCAGAGCCCAAAGGGTCAGACATCCCCTGAGGTAGGACCTCATATACAAAGAGACTGTCATTAACATTTAAGTAACAAGTAATACTATATCTACATTTTCTAATGTGAAATATGGAGTACCTCAGGGATCTGTTCTTGACCCTCTGCTTTTCTCTCTTTGTATTTCACCTCAAAATTATAAACAGTCCTGGAATTAATTTTGAATGCTATAATGATCGGTAGCGGATTTTGGCACGGGCGAAGTGGGCAGCTGCCCGGGACGGTATTTTTTCATGACACATGGGGGCGGCACGAGCACTTAAAAAAAAAAATCCTCTGCGCCACAAAGCCAAATGTCTTCAAAGGAATGAAACATCTATAATAAAGAACAGTGATTTAATAGTGATAAAGAGATGGTGCACTCCCAGGCCGGTGGGCAGTTGTATCCACGCTAACAGCTTCTATAGTGGTCTTTGCTCCAGTCTGGCACCAGACACCCTACGATGCCATCCAGTTCTGCGGCTCGGCGCGCTATTTAGGATTCACAAGGAGGAGCGATACACACAGCCGCAAGCGCATGCACGGGATGTGTGTGTGTGTGTGTGTGTGTGTGTGTGTGTGTGTGTGTCCTACCAAAGCAGAGAATTAGCTCCATGCATAGTTCATTATAGGCTAAGTCTTAAATATATTTGGAATATCCATTGAAATATTCACATTTTACATGAAAAAAAGTTACTCTCATGTGTCCAGTTTGGGACATTGCATAGCATTATTATTATGTGCTGGGGTACATTTTCACATAATTTATATGTGCAATAAGTGGACACCTGAGTATTAACCCCATATTGATATAAATACACCCAAAACATGCATTTAGGGATACTGTAGTCAAATATAGTGATTGTGATGTCATAATGCAGCAATAAAGTAAACTGTATTTTCTGTCTTTAGAAAACTACTAATCAATTAAAAGGTTAAGGCTGGTGATAGTCTGTATTTTTAAATCAATAAATCCCATTAAAGACCCAAACCACAGCCTGATAAATCTTCTTCTTCCAAAAACACATCAATGAGCAACATATTGTTAAAAACGTCATACTGTACATACTACAGGTAGCTACAGTGCATGCAAATACGTAAGTCAAGGTGCATTCATTTACTACAAATTGTTTTAAGACACATCCTATACGCATGTTAAAGATTGACGTTTTCAGTAGAAACAAATGGGTTTAGGAATGTTGGAAAGTATTAAGAGACAGCTTTGGTCTTTTCATGTCATTTGTTGTCAACAAATAACAATACATTTTATAATAAAATATAACTGTTTGTGCAGAAATTCTAAGGGGGTCTCGCCCAGGGTGTAATTCAATGTAGAACCGCCACTGATGATACTCAGCTGTATGTGCCTGTAAAGGTGGATGATCATTCCCACATAAAAAAATGCACATTACAATATGTGTCTCTGTCCAGTGCAAGCTTGCCCTTGCATTTGGTTTTCTTGCAGCTGCAAAAAAGTGACAAACAACGAAATATAACTTTACATTTCTTTATCATAATAAACCCATTCTCATCTAACCTTTACTATATATATATACTGTATATATATATATATATATATATATATATATATATATATATATATATATATATATCCTTATAGTTGATTTATCTTGATAAAAGCAATGGGTTTATTGTCAGATGTTGTGGATCAGTCCAAGAAAAAAAGCCTTTATACAAGACTCTTGACAGTGTTTGGGAAGATGTCTATCAAGTAAGGCCAATGACGTAAATCAAATTATATTTACATCAGAGCTTGGTGTTTGCTCTGAAATTAGATTTTTATCATAGATACAGGGTTGAGATTGAAACCTGTGATAATCGATAGGTCGTTTTGAGTCACTTATCTAGTAAAAATCCCACAACAATGGGAGCAGCTACAAGACAAGGATGTCCTGTTTTTTCTGTTTCATATCAGTGGCAATTTATTCCCTGACACTTTGGGCTGCAGTACCTTGTAATAACATGTAATATAAAATTGTTTTTGACATTGTATAGATAAGGTGATTGACTGATTGATTAAAAAACAAATAAATAAATAATTTAATTTGCAGTTATCAACTTAGGTATCTTTAATTGCAACCATGTAAGTGCAGAGGAACATTAACTGTGCCATCAAGCTTTTGTACAAAAACTCACCCAGGCAAGCATTTCATGTCCCAGGCCATGTTTTTGACATTTTTGACAGCAACAGGCAAAAGTGGGTATTACTGTATGTTGCTTGGTTTATTTTCTAAGGCTTAAACTATTTCAAGATGCATGTAGCACATGCTTCATTTTCACTTGCCTATGTTTAGGTTGTTTCCTGTAAGCTCTGTTCTCCAGCTGATTCCATCTTATCCCAGGCTACTAATGTTAGCGCTGACCAGGCTGATGGTGCTAGTGATTATAACCATTTTTCCCCCTGCAATTAGCAATTACTGAAGCTCTTCTCCAAGATGTTGAGGGGGTTGAAGAAGTGGTTTGGGATGGATTAAAGCTGACGTCAATGCCAAATGCAAATTTGCTTCTCCAAGCTTTATGTTAAAGCTCGGAATTGGGAGCTTAACTGGGGAATTTTGTCCACATGTTCTAACCCATTCTTGTCAGTGCTGGAAGGATTGCGTGGTCTCACTGATGGGTTGGACGACCAGCTCCCTCAGCTTTGAAGCTGATAAACCTTTTAAACCATGACAAATATTCTCCTGCAATTTTGCCAGAGGAAAGGCAAATAAATGAAATAGGTAGAAGGCGCAGGAATATAAAATCATGCTCCATCCACGTAAAACTCCCCACCATACAGCTAAGTTTTGATTTTAAAGGCTGAAGTGCTTACTCTTGCACAGCCTTAATCTTATTGTCTCTACTGGAGCAGTCTACCAGATTTTAAAGCACATTAACCTAATGGTCCTGCATCAATGTGGCCGCTACTAATTGCCAATAACGTCCCAGCATGGAGACATGTGGCGTGTTGTGGAACAGTGATCAGGCAGCATTTAACTGTACAACCTCCATGTCAGTGGCGGACATGGCTGCACGGTACAAGTTAGGCAGCAAGGGTGAGAAATCCAGTCAGTTTCCATAGTGATGTAGTTGAATGGAGAGGATTAGCAGGGGCAGTGTGGTGAGAAAGGATTGCAGGCTTCTGTCAAAGCTTGCATTTAAAGAGCTCCATGTCCTGGCTCCCTCCTATTTGGTGATGCTGATGATCGACACCTCGTCTTCCTTCACTCCCCACACTTTCCCTTTTATGTGCACAGAAACAGCTGTCTCCTTTTGCTGTGGTGGTTTCTCAGCTGTACAATATTCAATGAGCCGGTTGTAGACCCTATGTGCAAACTCTGTTGCCAAATCTAAAACAAAAACCTTCAGAATTAACTTTTTGATATATCAAATATTCTAAATTGTATACCATCAAAGTGTTAACATATTGCATTATACACAACTTTTCTGTAGTTCAACTTTCCACCACCACAACATGCAGACTGTTTTCTCAGTACACATACACTTAAAACGTATATATGTTCATCATGTATGGATTAGTTTGCCTTTAAATCTGCAGAATGTGAAGTTACACAGGAAATTATTGCCGGTTATAGTCATTTTAAAAATGTAATCCTTACCACTATGTCTAAGCATTATGTGTGTGTAATCTCAGTCTCACTTCAAATAACCAATAATAATATAATAAATTAATTTCCCCTAAAATGATCCGCAATCTGATTATTGTGGGTTTGTCATTCATTTGTAATCAAATTGCTTTAATCCTTTTATGGCTATTTCCCATTTATTAACTGTAACTCTGGTTGCAATGGGGACTAGGCAGTTCTACCAGGCAAAGAATTATGTGAGCTGAATTGCAAATCTTAATTACAGAAAGAGCAGTATAACAAAAAGACAATTAAATTCTGGAGAATAAGTAGTTATTATCTGATACAGTACCTTTGATATGGTGAAATTTGCTAAAGCATTTTATTGACATTGAGGTGGAGATTTAAATATTATTCTTATCTCATATATCTATGTAAACTCAAATAGGCAGCTGCATACAATTCAAACTGAAGATGAAATAGCTTTTCATACACCTTTTTTAATGAGTCATTTCATATATGAGAGAAGCTAGCTATTATTAATTTAGAAATACCAAACACACTAACCCTTCAGATCTAAGAACCAGTCTGAAATCCACGTCATGACTGAGGGCAGTTTGTTTTTAACATGATTTCTTTCTTTTTTTTCTTTTTTATTCTAGGAGAAAGAAGAGAACGTAAGAATGTAACATTGGACAAAAAGGGTTGCAGTAGCAGTGCTGAAGTTCAATGCCAATGCTGGGGTTGACCTCAGTGAAAATGGGCTTTCTTTGCAGGAATTCAAAGATTTCCAACATATGATTAAAGTGATGTGCAATTTAACAAACAGTAAAAAAGAATTGTCATCCACTTTTCTACACTATTGGACAGAATGTGTATTTTTACCCTAAAGCCGAATCTATACTGTCCATGTCTGTGAGTGTGAGGGTCCGCGTGACGTAAATGTCATCATCAGAGGGTGTATGTGAGTGGTAGCGTAGCGATCGACTGCGCATGCGTGGAACGCGTCCTCCAAGCAGTATAGTAAAGCATATAGTAGTATAAGCAGAGTTACTATGTGCCTGCAGCTCTCCGTGTACATGTCCGCTCCAGAGTATAATCGAGCCTTAAGTGATTTGGGGAGAGAAGGCGTCAATATGTCCTCATATGAAAATATTCAGTATGCACATTGATACAGAATCTAAAAATGAAATGAAATAAAGCAGTAGAACAATATATATGTACTGCATGGACTTGACTGTTATTGGGAAATATGGGGGAATCCTAACAAATTTAACATCATAGATTTGTATCCAATTAAGCTTTTAACTGAGAGTAAGGATTAAGGTTAGGCAACAAGATATACCGCCACTTATTTATTTTCATAAAAGTGATCTTCTTGTTGTACAGTTTTTATTTAACTGGATCCAGCTCAGTGTACATAATATATATCTCTAACAAATTATGTGGTGCAATTCCTATGTATTGATTTCATGCTATGTACACAATTAATTTGATCAAATAGTTATTATGAACATGTCACAAGCAGTATTATGTAGGTTAACTTACCTGTAATTAATGAAATCTCTAGTGCCCTTTCCATATATCTATGATTCTATATATTTTGTGTGGTACTGTGTATATTTTAAATATATATTTATATATTTCTTTTAATTTAAAATGTCATTTTTACATTGTTGTGGTGAGGAAAGACTAAATAAAACATCAGTATCAGCCCAGTACTGTCATTTTTCAACTTCATATCTGTATTCAATGTAAAAAGAGGTGCTACATGTGTGTGTTGCGTTTGGTTTGCACGCATACAAACATTATGAATCTAGACTATTAGTGTGTAACAATGCTGTGTTTTAACACACATTTTAAGGATACACAGGATAGCATTACAGAAAGCAATATATAAATTGTTTTCTCATTTTGGGAATCAATCATCATCTCTGAAAATTAGTTTGTCAGTTTATCAGTTTGTCAGTCAATTTGCTACATAACCTTTTTTATATTGATAATATTGTTGTTGAAGCTGTTATTGCTGGAATACAACCAGATGCATGGTTCTAGGGTAATTCATTTCAAAGGCCCCTTTAATCTTTGACATGCATTTGTATGATGGCGTATATTTCTGCGTATCGCCTAGAAGTGTTTTTAACCCTCAGAAGTCTAATCTGAACCATTAATGGACTTTTTGTAGAAGTTAATTAACCATTTTCATTGATAGCAGCACAGCAATCCCAGTAGAGAGCCATATAAAAGGAGGAGAGACGGAGACCTTTGCTGTTGCCTAGCAACAAGTGCCCTCACACTGGTTATCATGGAGGTCATATATTTACTAAATCCACACCATGTGCTGGCTGCCACACAGGGCTGTCAACAGATCAACACCAGTACCTGTCCCCGTCCTGCTTGGTGCACGTTGACCTGTCGATGCCAAACATGTTTAAACCTTTAACTACGCTGAATGTCTCTTAAATCATGGCTGTCTAATTCCATGGATTTGTGGAAACGGCATTTCTTTTGAATGAGTGGCCAATGCAACATCAGAATCCCAACAGAGGAAAAAACTAGTCTTTTTCAGCTGTGGGATTTAACTTCTTTGCATAGTTGATCCCTTCAGGAAGGTAAAATCAGAAAGAAAAACACCAAGGAGAGAAACAGAGCATGCTCCACAAATTTGGTGGATGATTCACTCACTATTCCTGAAATATCATTGGCCAGCCCGCCTCACTGATTCCTGCATCCCACAATACTTCACTACGCATATAAATAATATCTGGTTGTTATAAAAAAAACTAAAATAAAAAAAAAACTGTCCTCTCAGCTTGTTTTGCTTGTTTTTTTGTGTGTGTGTGTGAGAGAGAAAGAGAAAAGGAGGCATACAAAGAGACAGAGACAGAGAGACGTAAGGAGAGAGAAAGAGAGAGGCGAGACAGAGCTGCTGAGGCACTCACTTCACAGCAATTTAGGTCATGCTAAACAAATGCTATACTAAAGAAGCGCAGACAAATAAGAGCATCTAGCCTTGAAGTGATTTCAGTGTCTATGGAGGCTATACCCTGTGGAGATCACAATGCAGTGATTTAGAACAAAAAAGAAGCTGTATACTTGCAGTGGATATCTCAGGTGTCTCTGTGCAGAATGTGCAAGTGTGAGGTAAATTTAATCAATCATCCCTGGGAGGGCAGGCTGAATTACATCCATGCTTCATATAGAAATATTGAGTGAGTGGTTATTCAGTTTTGCATTACTTCCCCCGGTGAAATACATATATACCAATCCCTCTATTATCAAGCGCAAGTGGTATTGTACTCTACACTCTCTCAGTGCCTACAAGTCAAGAAAAATGTACAGCAGAAACCATGGTTCGAGGTTGATGAAAACAAAGAGTAGACAGCAACAGAAAAGGGGCTGCACATCCAGGATTCTGACAGTAAAACTCTTTGAGGGATTACCTAATAAGATATATTTATATTTTAAATACCCTGTTGAAGACTGCCTTGCTGTCGAAACAAGGGTTTTGTAAATATTGAGTGTGGGTTTTTTCTTTTTGTGAATTGTATTTTGCAGACTTTGTTTCTATGTAGCAACTTAGAAACCTGATTTATCCTAAAAGGGGATTGAAACAAGATTTACCTCTGCTTTCATATCAATTAATTTACCTTATCTGTATCTATTAGCCTTTGCACTCAATGTAAAAATCATCATTCCCACTGTAGATTGTTAGCAGTCACCAGATTGACTTCCATGTTGACAATAAAAAAATAAAATGGGATGTATACACAATCTCAGCAGAAGGAGAAAAACAAGTCTGCGACAATATGAATAAAATATGTGAAATGCTTATGATTAGCATACTAATGACTAATCATCATGCTAATCAGTTCATTTTGTGGCCTCAAATTGCAGACTGGTGTTGAGGAATATGAGTGTATGAAAATGCATTCTGAAAAGAGAAAAATGCTCAGGGATTACCAAGCAGTTAAAGCAATAATTTCAAGGTAGGTTACTAAAAAGTATACAGAAGGAGATGATAGGCAGATTCATACACTGCTTGAGTCACATACAGATTTTGTTTTAAATTTGGCACAGAATTGTGTAATATTCTTGTGTGGTAAAAAATCCAATTAAAAAACATTTAAATATTAGATTTATGTAATGTTATCTTTGATTTTGTATTTTGTGTTTTTGTTTTGATGATTGTTTTTAATAGAACCAATGAATTAGGCATTCAATTTCATCTTTAGATCAGTTATTTTATATATTTGTATATTTTGGCGATAAAACAAGTTTATATTGTCACATTTTTAATACAATAATCATAATCATGACCATAAAAAACTAAATAAATGACAAGAAACCAATAAGGAATCTTAAATGTGAAGTGTAGCACTTTGGCTGCAACCTTCTGCCAAATCTCCCAAACATTCAGATGATTTTACAGCCAACGGGCGAGTAAAGAGGGGCAACCCAAGACTCAATCTCAGTCACATACTTTAAAAGCCATTACAAGAAAGGTAAAGTAATCCCAGCCTAATGGAGCACGTACAACGTTCACAAGTAGCCAAATACAAGCTTCCGACGGAAATGAAGAGACTGGGGGCTGCTGGTGAAAAGGGCAGTGAGCTGAATCAAACCAAAGCTGCAGGGTTAGGAGGTCAGCTGGCTGAGCGTACATGTCACCAGCCTATTGGACATGCCTGTGTGCTCCATCAGCAGGTGTATAAATACGTGTCATGTTTCACACCCCATGTCCTCAGGGACGGCTGCCCAGATGGGGTTTTAAATGTTGCATTTCATGTGGTATCATTTAGTAGGTTAGTTTACCCCTCATTGGTTTGCCATCTGGTGCCCTCTCTCAGCCTGTGATAGGGACATTCACACCGGAGTGTAAATGCTCCTGATCTCCATGCCAGAACATTTCCAGAAGTTTGCACCACAGTCAGTGTGGACTACCTCAACCTCAACTCAGTGACATTCAAAAAGTGTATCTACATGTTTTGTTTTTGTTGTATTTATTATAAGGATCCCCATTAGCTGACGCCTAGACGACCAGCTAGTCTTCCTGGGGTCCAAAACAACATTTAATCAGACAATATTAAAACATTTCATAACATATACTGAAAAGAAAAAAAAAAAAAAGAAGAAAAAAAAAAAACTAAATACCACAATATCTGATTACAAAACTAAATAACACAGAAAAAAAATTACTACAATTTAAATTAAATGAAAACAATAACAAACCAGGCAAATAGAAAAATATCTTGAAAACGAAGTTATATATTACAGTATGTTACATGGCTAAGATTAGGGTGGCTTGGATTAGCATGTTCAGATTTGAAGCAGGAAACTAAGTGTTAGCAGCCAGGACATGTGGAGTTTGAAAACAAAACTACAAGCATGAATGCAAACTACAAAGGCTTCAGATGTGCTGGAGTTGGTCGAAGCATGGACAAGTTGTAGCCGACGTGACATCACTGTTTACGCAAGAAAAACAGCTGAGCTGAAGAAAAACGTGTGCTTAATATTCATGTAAATCAAACAAGTGGGCCTATTTAGATATGATGTGAATCACTTACCGTTGCACTTTAAATTGACGAACTGCTCCTTAAAGAAATGTTTTGTTCTTGTATATCACTTTCCGGATGGTTTCTGTAGGGAAAAAAAGAACAATCCGCGGCTGGAGCCACTCTTCGCTGATTTGCTGCCCATGTGAACATTTCCTCCCCCTAATCTATAAACATTTGTTGCTTTACTTTCATTTTTCTTTTTTTGAGCTTATCGTCCACGAGTTTATTCTTCTCATATCATCCCCTCATTTGTGGAAGACGTCGGGCTTTGGACGATTTCATGCAGAGTTAGACAACCAGCCAATGTTCCCTCCCTTTATTTACGGATTCCCTTTATCACAATTTGCCAGGATTGCAGACAGCCGCTGACTGGCCTCACCTTCCAAATATACGCGTTTGGACCAGATAATGCTGCTTATATCACTCCCCCCATATGTTTCCATGATGGCACCTCGACCATACATTTCATTACTGGAGGGGAGGGGGTGCTCTATTTTTGTGGGAGGGGGGCACATTTTGCTGGGCGCAGAGATAATTGCATTATAAATAGTTCCATCATAAAAGTGTATGAGGGAAACAACCTGAATAGAAGACTTTTAAAAAGCCCTAAAACGGACTGATATTTATAACTTTGAAATGGCAACTGTCTTCATTTATAGTCCGTTTTTTGTGTGTGTGTGTGTGTGTGTGTGTGTGTGTGTGTGTGTGTGCAAAACTTGCTTGCCTGCCTATGGGAGGTCATGGCAAAAAATGTGAAAACCTTTTTATTGGTGTTTATTGAAATAGGGGAGAAGAGTATCACAATTTAAATATTCAAAAACAAACATGTAGCAAGTGAGATGTCAATGGAGCCTATAGATGAGGAGGAAGAGGAGGAGGAGGGGGTCGACTTTGAGATGACATTGAGGCTGTGTAGATGGGAGCTGAGTCTCTGGTTGTTGATGTTAGACAGTCGCACAAGGCGAAGCGGCTGCTGCCCGTGTTGATTCAGCCTCCTCCTCTTCCTCCTCCTCCTCCTCTTCCTCCTCCTGGTCTTCAGCACTGCTCCCCGCTGGACAGCTCCTGCTTGGACATCTCTAACGCTGCATGGTCCCTATATGTCTTTTAATGGAAGTAAAATCTATTTATCTTCCAAGAAATATTGGGAGTTTACAACTTTATCCACAGGAGGAATCTACGGATACCTCGTTTCGAGATTTGTGGCAGGCAGCGTATCCTCGGCGGCACAGATCACAGATTCATTGTGAGTAAACTGGGTGCTGATTCCTGCGTCTGTCTGTGCGTGTGTGCGTGTTTGAACCCTCATACAAACGAGTCTGACTAATGCATGATTCTTTTTTATTTGGCTTTGCAGCAATAGTGAGTGTGATTAAATTGTGAATGAAACTGTCAGTGCGTTGCTGGGGTCAGTGTGATGACTGCATGATGAGCTCCGCACCTACATGCTACAGCCAATTAAATGCCGAATTGTTTACGGTTTGCTCGTCTATTGGATGGTGCAAATGTAGAGACGCATTCTCGTGCGTTTAATAACATGTTTAGTTCTCAATGTTTCGCATAGAATGAGGTGGCAATTTGTGCAGCCTGATGCGTAAAGCTTTTACGCATAGGACATCCCTTTGTCTCCACAATGCGTTTTGTGTTCCTGTTTGTTTGAGACCTCTCTGTATCTCTGCTTGCATTTCTGTATGTGGATAACTGTTTGGAAAGTCTGCAGGTGGTAATTGGTGGACTCTACTTCATTATGCTTAATTATCATAGGCTATCTGCTATTGCTACGGTGCGTCTTGCGCTTGAAGCGCATGTTTTGGATCCTGTAATTTTTCTTAAAGTTTTCTTTTTTCGTTGATCTTAGTGATATCCAGTTCCGTTTCCTTTATTTGGCTTATTTAATTGCGGGCTTTGTTTAGGCTATTAGGGTTGTGCTGATCTGGTGTTGGCTGCTGTTAATTTACGCACAATCTGTCGTCTGTGTTTTAGTTATGGGAGCAAGTCCAGCATGACTTTGTCATCGATGGTTTTTTGTATTGTTGGTGTTTGTTGAGTCTGATATAAATGAAAATGTTGTCAGGCAGCAAATGTTCGAAAGATGCTTTAGTGTGCGTTTATAAAAGCGTATTTCAGTAAAACAGTGCATGTTTGATTTTATTGACATTATTTTATTGTACCTGCCGGGGAGTAAATGATTGTCGTGCAAAATGTGTTTGCTTTACAAGTAACCACATTTTCAGCGCGTCCTGAAGAAAAAAAAAAAACGACCAAATGCTCTATTCACGATTGCAGGTTAACGGCGACTGACGAGCCGTGTGTGCACAGGCTTCATCTCCAGACATTTGGTCCAAAGGTTAGGTCTAAAAACCGCGAAGCTGCTGTCTGCGTGGTCTGGTGCTGAAGCATACCGTCCGACTGCCAGGACCTCTGCCAAATCCAGAGACATGGCGACGAACGGCACCAAAACGGATGGACAAGTCACAGAACTGAACGAGGTGGCCACTAATAATGACAAGCCCAAGTCACTGGACGTGAAAGCCGAGAAAAAGAAAAAGGATTTGCCTGACAGAGAAACATGGGGAGGGAGATTTGATTTTCTCCTGTCGTGTGTGGGTTATGCAATTGGACTGGGAAACGTATGGAGATTTCCCTATCTCTGTGGAAAAAACGGTGGAGGTAAACATTATTTTCACAGCTAATTTAAACAAATTGCACGGCCCATTCAGCTCCATGATGCACATAGTCGAGTTTACCTAAATGACCGTGTCGATTACATGAACATAATGAATATCACACATTTACAACCCTAATTAATTGACGTTGTGCTGTGGTGTTTTAAGTAATGCGTCAGTGCAGTTTTAGCCTAAGATTGGTCATTTATTTAATGCATAACTTGATCTACTTTTGTCCATCCAGGAGCCTTCTTGATTCCCTATTTTTTGACCCTCATATTTGCTGGGGTCCCCTTGTTTCTACTGGAATGCTCCCTTGGCCAATACACCTCAATTGGAGGGCTTGGTGTGTGGAAACTGGCGCCTATGTTTAAAGGTATACTTCACTTAAATACTTCTGGAAAATTGTGTCTTGATAACAGGCCTGCCTAAAAAAAAGTATGGTATTTGGTGCTTTCATAGACTATCAGGATTTATGGAGGCCATATAACACACATATCCAATGATAGTTTTACTACACTGCCTAATTCATTTCTGTATGATAGGTGTGGGCCTTGCAGCAGCTGTCCTGTCCTTCTGGCTTAACATTTACTACATTGTAATCATTTCTTGGGCCATTTACTACCTGTACAACTCCTTCACCACTGTAAGTATTACACAGTGAACTCACATGATTCATAAAAAAAGCTGAAACCAGCATAGGGTCAAAGTTGTTATATATCAGTTCATTAGAAATTCTAGCCTGTGATACCTGTAAGAAATGTATAATCCATAAATGTGTCAAGTAGGGGAAAAAACACTGCAATTTTTGTTTTACAGGATCTTCCATGGAGCACATGTAACAATCCATGGAACACAGAGAAATGTTATACAAACCACTCCATTGCTGATACCACCAACCTCACCAGTTCAGTGTTGGAGTTTTGGGAGTAAGATATTGACTGCTTTCTCTTGCTTTCACAACAGCAGAGCTTTAAAGTATCCTGCATGCATCCCTGAAATACATAAAAGACAGCCTCTTCTGCTGCATGCTTATGTCCCTGTGTGTGTGTTTGTGTGTGTGTGTGTGTGTGTGTGTGTGTGTGTGTGTGTGTGTGTGTGTGTGTGTGTGCGTGCGTGCGTGTGTGTGTGTGTGTGTGTGTGTGTGTGTGTGTGTGTGTGTGTGTGTGTGTGTGTGTGCGTGTGTGTATAACAGTGTCATTGTTGCTCGCTCTGACTTATAGGCGTAACATGCATGAAATGACCGATGGCTTGGAAAAACCAGGCCAGATTCGAGTGCCACTGGCAATAACGCTGGCCATCGCCTGGGTCCTTGTGTACTTCTGTATCTGGAAAGGGGTTGGCTGGACAGGGAAGGTAAGACATTTGCCAGATTTGGGTATCCAAGACCTATTATGCTATGCTGGTTCCCAATAAGTAGTAGTATGTGACAGCAATGCAATATTAATCAGTCTAATATCACCTCATCAATCATTTACACTGCAGTCAGGATTGTCCAGATTGATTTTTAAATAAGAGAAGAGACATCAAACACTCGTGTTTAGTAATCCTACTCTGCCTCATGGCAGCGCCTCTAATTCCAACTCTCCTGACACCGTGTCTATACTGAGTGTGGATTCATGATAGGAGGAGCAACAAACAGCCATACGCTACAATCTGGTTTTGTACTCTCCCTTCACTCCCTGCAGCTTTCCTCCTATGTGGTGCCACATTTCGAAAGTCTAGTGCATCACATGACCATGGCAAATAAAATTTGTTTTGGTCACAAAAACCCCATCCCCCTGCACACTTTTCTCACAAATTGCTTGCAGAGCGTCATACATCTACACAGCCATTCAAAGTGAAGCTGCAGTGATTTCTTTACTGAATTATTGGTCTCTTTATCTGTTTTGTTTTTGTGTGTGGAAGAGACAGAATGAATTAAATCTAGAACATCTTTACAACCCTTATGAATATTTCTGAATAGTGGGGGGATTTCAAATTTACAACTTCTGTATGCGTCATAAATTTACTTCAGATTCAATGGTGTTACCCTGCTGATCCTGCTGTCTCACATTGTATAGGTCGTTTACTTCTCAGCTACGTATCCCTACTTCATGCTGTTTATTCTCTTCATCCGTGGCGTGACTCTACCTGGAGCTAGAGAGGGAATTCTGTTCTATATCACCCCGGACTTTGCAAAACTCAAAGAATCGGAGGTAATGACATATTATCATATGATTCATACCTATGTACTGCATGCCTGAGTGAGCAGAGCTAGGGCCTCACGCAGCTAAACGCTTGTGTTTCTTTGTCAGGTATGGCTTGATGCAGCTACCCAGATCTTTTTTTCCTATGGATTGGGATTGGGCTCACTTATAGCTCTGGGCAGCTATAACCCTTTCAATAACAATGTTTACAGGTAAGACTGGTCATGATTCATGAATAGAGATAATCTATTTGAAAGAGACAGAGAATGCTGCTGAATTTAATATATCAGAGCAAATTGTAATAGCTGAATATTATTTTACTATATTATAGGCCTCTATTGAAGACCTTATTCAAGGATACTTAATAAGAGCTGTCGGTGTTTTCAGCGTTCTCCAAGTTGACAAAAAATCCTGGTGAGGCAGAGATGGTTCAATATAAAGATCTTACTCACAATTTTATTATGATCTTATCCTTATCAAGTCCAACCTTCTTAGTTCTATCCACAAATATGTGCCCGTCCTCCTTTCTCGGGGCCCGGGCCAGTAATTGCAACAGAATATTGGAAATAACATCGTTTTTAAGGTTACCAAAATAAGTACTAGACTGTCAGCCTGTCTATCCTGACCTTTCAATGTGTCCCAATCGAAGACTCTTCTCTGTATCTGTCAGATACAGCTGCACTTGTGGAAAGCTCCAAGGCTCATTGTATAATGCTTAGAGTACAACGGTGCATGTAGAGGTTATTTGTTTAACTAGAACATACATACTAGGGATTTCTACCAGAGAGCCTTTGAAGTGTCTTTTAAATGTAAGTTGCTGGCATGAATAGAATATTCTAAGGAGAAGGCAGTTTCTTGTGCGTGCTAGAGGAAAAAAAACAACAACTGTGATTGCGAAGTGTTTTCTCCAGCAGCCCCATGGTTCTGGGTCACATAAACAATCAGTAACATAAAAATAGTTGCGCTCATTTTGTGTGCTTGTTTCAAATGAATCTATCTTCTTTTACATATATGTCTATGAAAAATACATGTTTATTGATTGTCATTAGTTCTTAAATGAGATCTGTTTATGTCTGTCTTAAACAATAACGTGATTTTGTCAAACATCTGTATGATCAAAAGGAACTAATAGCAGGGAAGCATTCTCACAGCGACTCTTTCAGATCTCAGTCTCTCCTGTGTGGACTATTTTGAGGGAAGCTTGCTACAGAGAAAAACATAAACATGTCTATTTTGTATTTCCTCTCCCCAGAGACTCCATCATTGTGTGCTGCATCAACTCATGTACCAGCATGTTTGCTGGCTTTGTAATCTTCTCTATTGTTGGCTTCATGTCACATGTGACAAAGAGACCCATTGCCGATGTAGCAGCTTCAGGTAGGATCGCATATACTGTATGCCTTTTTTTTCTGTACTAGTTTTTTCCTCTGCACAAAAAAGTGCACTGTCACTTATTAGTGACTGCTAAACACAGCATTTGTCACTTTTATGTGAATATATGTGTTTGCAGTCATAACAGAGTATTATGAGAATAACCCTAATGAAATATGACTTTCCCATTTACTATCCAGGTCCTGGCTTAGCTTTTCTGGCCTACCCGCAGGCTGTAACTGAGTTGCCTGTGTCTCCTCTCTGGGCCATTCTGTTCTTCTCCATGCTGCTCATGCTGGGGATAGACAGCCAGGTAAGGGGCTTGGAGATGATCTGCTCATGGGCTGACCTAAATATTTAAATGCAGGTACCTATCATGCAGCTCACCCCTGCTCTCTGTTGATAAGCATGCAATTTGCTTCTTGTGGACAGATATAGCTGATCTTTGACATCAGCTGTCAAGTCTTTTCAACGCAACTTTATCACCTCCATGCGCCCGCAGGTTTCCCTGTCTGTGTGTGTCTTTCTCTTCTGTAGGATAATTTTGTTCGAATAAGGCCACAGAGACTAAAAAAAAATTGTAGTATATATATATATATATATATATATATATATATATATAATGTAGCTATACACTAGATATGACCACCAGCTCTTCAAAGTAAAAGACATCAATTATAACTCTATTCTAAAAAGGCTAAATAGTCTTTGCATATCAGAGCTATTACCAAAATGGCTTCCAAGAAGTGAATGCTTGGTCATTCAGAAGATTGCGTTAGTGTTTCTGTCCCATGGTTTGGTGCACACTGCAACTCTTTGTCATTTGTCATCATCAGTCAGCCTAACCACTAAAATAAAACTTCTTTGGTGAAGAATACATTTTGCAAAATATTCACCGACCTCAACATATAATATATATAAAAAAAGATAAAAATACTGAATTTATTTAAAAACAAATATTTGTGTCAAAGAACATAGTGATAGAGCACATATTCACACTTACGCTTAATGCTGTTACTATGATTTTGTCTTTCAGTTCTGCACTGTTGAAGGCTTCATCACTGCTCTGGTGGATGAGTTTCCCAGAGCTCTTCGGGGTAGACGAGAGATCTTCATCGCGTGTGTCTGTCTGGTGTCCTATTTGATCGGACTTTCAAACATCACACAGGTACAGCAGGGGCAGCTCTCTTAGGATACTACTGTCAATTAATGGAACGGGATTAAACAAATAAGTAATAGAATTGAAAGATGTAATTAAAATATACAAATCCATGCATCTACTGTATGTAGTGGGCAAGAGGCTATTTAAATTTTCACTTGTTCTTTTAATTACATCAAATGCATTACCAGAATATGTTAACCTGTATTCTAACACTTATCCATGTTTCTGTAACCAGGGCGGAATCTATGTGTTCAAACTGTTTGACTACTACTCCGCCAGTGGAATGTGTCTGCTGTTCTTGGTCTTCTTTGAATGCATCTCCATATCCTGGTGCTACGGTGTGTATCATCAGTGCTTCATGCAATATAGCAGAACGGAACAAAATTATCATTCAAAAAATGCATTTTTCTTTAATTTTACAAATAAAGTCAGTGAAATATGACATACATAAAAAGTCGGGGGAAATATTAAGGTTAGAAAACGTCACACCTATCCAGAGATATCTGCGCAGCTTCAAACACTGTTCTGCCTCAAGGTCATGTGTTTTACCTCACCGTCCTCATCATCATGCATGGCAGACCAGCCACAAATTGAAATAGATTGGATATGAATATTTTGATCATAGATTCATTTGTCTCGCAGGTGTGAACAAGTTCTACGACAACATCCAGGAGATGATTGGCTACAGGCCTTGTATATGGTGGAAGATGTGCTGGCTCGTGTTCACCCCTCTCATCGTCGGCGTGAGTACTCTGAACTAATACAACCGTACATCTAAAGTCATGACATGAAAAATGAGACAATAAATAAAGTCAATATTACCTGCCTACGGCCATGTCAGGCTGAGACAGTGCTGCCTCTAGTCAGTGGTGTCAGGATGCATAAAGTGTCTCATGTCTCCCACAGGGGGTGTTCTTGTTCAGCGCCATACAAATGGTTCCTCTCAAAATGGGAGACTATGTGTTCCCAGGCTGGGGTCAGGGAGTGGGCTGGCTCATGGCGCTGTCCTCCATGGTTCTCATACCAGGATACATGATCTATATGTATCTCGGACTTAAGGGCACTTACAAAGAGGTAAGAAGTGAATTGTCTGTTGGGTTTGTTAGGTGAGCATGAGGTCTTGCTAGCTTGTGTTGCCAGATTTTTAGATCTATTCTGACTGTGAGATAACAAACCTTATACTTATACTCTTATGTAATTCATTTGCGTTGTGTTTCTGTCCCAGCGACTTCGGATAATGCTTCAGCCTCCGGCAGTTGTCAGGCGACCTCTGGAGAATGGACCTGAGCAGCAGGTGGAAACCAACACCGCTAACTTACCCAGCCCTACCAATCCAGCCAGTCCAGCTAGTCCTGCCAACCCAGCTCCCGTAAACCCTGCCAGCCCCACCAATCCAGCTCCTGTCAACTCAACCAGCCCCGTGACCCCTGCTAACCCAGCTCCTCCGCCAGCTAATCCAGCCCCCGCCGCCAGCCCAGTGAACCCAGCAACTAGTCCCACCACCATCACCATCACCACCACTACCACCACCACAGCCAGTCCGGCTAACCCACCCACCACAACTGTTAGCCCGACCAGCCCACCACCCAACCCAGCTAGCCCAACGGAGCACGTTAACCCCCCGAACCCAACAAGCCCCACCTCTAACCTGACCAATGCCGAGGCCAACGTGTAGTCAACAAAGAAACCCTCATGGAGCATGTAGACAAAAGAGAACACTACAAAGGACTTCCAAGATTTTAATTGATTCACCTACCTCCAGGGGCAATATGTGATCAAAACAGATTTTCAAACCATGTTTAATTTTTCTGCATTTGTAAAACCAAGCCAATGATGTCTTATTGTTGGTTTGCATTCTGAAAACAATATCAAAGACTGTTAGTGTTCATAAATACAACCATAAATCTGAATAAAAAAAAAAAAAAATGTAAACATACTGTGTAATACTGTGAGAAAAGAAAAAACATATAGATTAGAGATTTGTTGAATATCTTCATGAATCAAGTAAATACCGTGTGAATATAGTAGATAAAGTAGTGAACAAAATTGACATCATTGAAGAGTGCAAGGGATGGCGTCAATTTTATTGTGGATGTTTACTAAACCTCACACAGTTGTCTCTTTTCCAAACGTTACTCTGTGAGGTAAACTACAGGCCACAAGGCGAGCGGGGAGCTCTGAGTAAGCACAATGCCAATAAGAAGTTCATGTTTAGGAGCTCTGTTGCAAAAGATTTTGTGTGTGAGAGAGACTGTTATTTTTCCTTCCTTTTTTTCAGTAAAAAAAAGGGAAAACTTTTATGTGATCGAAACATTTTCAGAATTATTTTTAGGATGTTTTATACTATATGTGTTGGGATGGAGGACCAAAATCAATAGGCAGACAAAAGCAAAAACTATGCCATTTAGTGTTTGGTTGGCGAAGCACAGGGTACAATGAAGTACAAAAGAAAAAGAAAAAAAAAAGCACAGGGTTAGAAAAATGATTTACAAACAATCGACTATCCCTTAATGCTGACAGTCAATCCTGTTTACGTTTTGCATGCTTTCCTCAGGAACATCAGTGAAAATTTCTGAAATGTCTCCTTACAAAAAAAAAGAAAAGAAGAAGAACAAAGAAGGCCTTAAGCCAACACACCAATTTTAACTAAGCCATAGTCTGTTTACATGACTGGGCAGAACTACAAAATACAACTTTGTATGCTAGAACAAAAACCTGGACCAACTCTGTGTTTAAGTACAGTCATTATTTTTTCTTCATGTGTAATGATCAATTATAGTTTGATCAATATGTATTCAGCAATACATATTTAGATGTATAAGTGCAGGCCAGTAAGCAAGTGGTCTGTTTCTCTTTTTGTTTATGTTGTCTTTGCTTTACTAGTGAAAAGCACAAAGCTTTAATTTCCCCAGACTTTTGCCATGGCGTTTTAGGACAATGTTAGTTTGCTTCTATGGCAGCTACTGTGAAAGGCATCTGGTTGAACAGAACATGTTTACTTTGAAAAGCAAAACAACTGAGCGAAAATGTGAAATGGCTACAGTTCATGTCCTGTGAATTTTGTATAAAGTTACTCTACCACAGTTTTCTCTGGAACTTTGTTGTAAAACTGTACTGTGTAAAACATGTAA
This sequence comes from Perca flavescens, assembly GCF_004354835.1. Classification (NCBI taxonomy): domain Eukaryota; kingdom Metazoa; phylum Chordata; class Actinopteri; order Perciformes; family Percidae; genus Perca; species Perca flavescens. The sequence goes on from NC_041337.1 coordinate 13,878,973, forward strand.
CTGTAAATGTCTGTAATACATTGGAAGTTATTGTCTAAATGTTGAAAAAATGGAGTTGCTGTTTTCTGCAATAATATTTTGATCACAGAAGCTAAAGCACATATCTTACAGAAATATACGAAATGATGATGACAATGAAGATGCTGACGATTATATTAAAAAATAGAAACTATGTCTAGTAAAACAATATTGTTTTGTATATTTTTAACTGTCTCACTGCCTAATGTAAAACATAATATAAACATGATATGTATCTAAATGGTGTCACATGATAAAGCACGATTGTTATGTTATACAAAAAGAAAAAGACTGAAAAAATAAAGAATTATAGAAAATATAAATACAATACATGCCTGGCATATGTCCCTTATAGCATGTGTGCTTAAAGTAGCAGCCCCGTGCTTTTCAACACTGTTATCAGGAAATTAGGTCAACTAACTATCCAATGAAAATATGTATCCAGTACCGAATCCTCCTGCAGTTCCCTTTTTGTAGAAAAACCCTGTTGTTGTCCATAGAGTATTTCTAGTCAATAGGTATAGAAAAATGCAATCCCAGTAAAACTACAAGCAGGGATTAAGAGGAGAAAAGTACAAAGTGTTGTGTAGCTGGTTTCACTTTTTGTTTAGTTAGAATGAGGCCAAGTGGGACGTGTAACATTAAACAAAACCTCTCTTCAGTAGTTTTGGGTGAAGAAGCCCCCAGCTTAACTCTAACATGGAGGTAAAAAAGGAACTTAACATTACAGTAAAATGAAACATCAAAAGAGAATGAGAGAAATGCATCTGAAGCCCATCCTTGTGATTTATTGAGTGTCAGAAACACAAGCTAATAGAGAGGCCTCGGAAAGAAAAACATCACCATAGAACAGCTCTTGGCCTGGGGCCTGGCGTGCCCACCCGCCCCATCTCCCCAACCTCTTATGGCTCTGTGTGCATTTGATGTGTGTGTGTGTGTGTGTGTGTGTGTGTGCCTGCTGCATCTTCTCCCCCACCCTCCTGCAGTTGCTGTTTCCATTAGCTTCCAGTGTGATAAAAGAGACGGCACCAGCTGACACTACCACAATGACTCGCCGTGGATAAAGGAATGAGATGTCCCCTCTAGTAGCTCGTGGCAAACTGTGTGTGTGTGTGTGTGTGTGTGTGTGTGTGGGGGGGGGGGGGTCGAGGTTAGGGACAGAAAGCTATGTGTTTTAGTGTACTGGGGTTTGAATTATGCCCTTAAGGGCAGCTGATATAAACTAGCCCCTGATGGATGGCTTAGTAGCCTCCTTTATTCCCAGTTGTGTAATTTAGCATCATTACCTATAAAAACCAGTCACCACCGAGACAAGCCAAACTGATGTTGTATATCCACAAGAGCCATAGATCATCATTTTCGGGCAGGGGAGGACAGGAAGGTGGCAGCTCTTGATTAGTTGGGAGCAATCTAGCAGAGAACAGTTAGTCTTTAGGTTATAGTGCCAGCAATGTTCAGCAGTGATGGCTTGAACGTCTTTAAAATTGTTATTACCAATATATTTATACACAGAAAAAGAAATATTTTTCTGGGCTTTAGTAGGGTGCAAAATATGTGCTTTTTGTTTTTCTACCAGAGAGGATGTTCAAATAGTTGACCTATTTCTGAACTTCCTTTGTTTCCCCCCAGCGTTTTCTCCAACGACCAATACTTGCTGACATCCCAGTAACTCTGACTGCTGTGAGTCATTGATTGTGTAACCTGATTAGGAATTTTAGCTACACTTCAGACGTTTTTATCATGGTGACATACTGTGTTTTGTCACCAAAAATGGTGCCTCTATAGTATTTAGATACTTAAAAATGTTGATGGTTGCAACAACACATTGTAACCCCATAATATCCGGATTGGGTCACACATTTTGATAGTGTGATGGCAGAGACTGGTGGCCAGTCTTGGTGCATTGGTCTGTCTATAGAGCATTAGTTTCGCTTTGCCTGACCCTCCTCCGAAGCGCGCTGAAGGAGGGTCTGGCTACTCCACAAGGCATTCGGGATGGGAGGAAAATGTGCTCTGGTTTAATGGCATTTCTTTAAACCAATCAGAATCGTCATGGGCGGCTCTAAGCTCCGCACAGAGCTGCTGCAAAATAGTCGTGCGAGAGAAAACTCAGATTGGACAGATAGTCTAGCTAGCTGTCTCAATTTACCATGCAGAGATCTGAGGAGCAGTCAAAAATAGTCCTTATTATCCACCGAATTAAAAATTCCAACACAAAGAAAGCGGAAGGAAACTGAAAATACATGCATCCGGCGGAATTTCCTGTGGCACCGGAGCAATCCTGGAAGTGTAATGTCAAGGATATAGACTTATAGAGCATTAACACCTCAACTATCAAAATTTGGTCAGTCCATCAGTCATTTTCCTATAGCTGACACTTTAGCGTCACTGAATCTGACGGTCACACATTTCACCCTTTCTACAATGTTATGTGTAATATTAGTGACAGCAGATGAAGATGGTCAAGTTGGTGCTCATGTCCAAATGATAATTCAGTCTTCATTTTGTCAGTCCATGATCATCAGATATCAGTTTCTTCCTTCGTGCCTTAATGAGTAAATAAAGGGAACACCTCCCCAAGTCATTTTCATTTCCTGTTTCATAATGCGGATAATATGAAGCCCATTGATTCTGTAACTATGATTAAGGGGTATATAAAATATAAAATAAACTTGATCATAAACTGACACTGTACATTAGGTGTGTATATGTATCAGCACTATGCACGTTAATTGATATAGATTGCATTATTGTGTGATACTTTTTTTTTTCTTCATGCAGTCTCTGGGCTTATCAGCTCCATTTTGTGGCCAGATCTGAGCATGGGGACATTGTTTGGAGTTTAGCATTTCTTGGCACTCTCTGTCGCGAGCCTATTTTTAAAGTTAAAAAGTGCTTGCAGTGTGGCCGCAAGAGAGGACACTGAAGAAGCAAACTGGTGATCCATGATGCTTTTATGAAAGGATGACAGAACGCTACAGCTTATAAACTCACACAGGCTGCAATGATTAATCCTCATAGCCCACTTAGAGCAAGAAAAAACTAATTCTGCTGTGAAGATGAAAAGGCTGATAATTAGGTTTATACTTTCTCTGTTTTTAACCCCCAGTGCCAAAGGATTTTCTTAATTGTAACGCCCTATTGGATTTATGTTGTGGGTCACCGAACCTGCATATTTTTGATGTGGGTTTTGTGTGATCATTTGTGACATTTTTCCTCTGATGCATTTGGTTTGCCCCAGACTTCTGTCTGAGGTACACTCACCCGAGAATTCAAAGCAAATACATTAATGAATAACTAATCTTTGCAGATGCATGAATCTACATATCAATGTAATCAGAGGATGTTGTGTGCATGGCTATTTCCAGCAGAGGGGCTGAGAGGATCTCAAGCATGCAAAGCCTCTCTGCATATATGCTAATTGGGCTCCATTTTCCAATCTGAATATGAACCTTGCCGAAATGAACTTTTTTTACCAGTTCACTTTTTAAGGTGTCTTTTTGCACACACACACAAACTGCACTGCTGCTTACATCAAGCATACATTTAAGCTGTGCAGCTGGGTGAGATCTGAGATGAACGGATGCACTCTGGGAAATGAGAAATTGTGGATTCCCAATGATTTTGCTGTTTGATAGTGTGCTCTCGTGACACAGCAAATATAGCAGTTATTTCAGGCAGCGAAGCTCAGAGGCAAGCGGAGGCGCATACGTTTTCTGTACAGACGAAAATGCCAGATTCTGAAGCCTGTGCCAGAGAGGTTACCCTGTTGGAAGGGCTTATCACACTCGCTGAAAGAAAATCTATGGGTTTGAATGAACAAATCCCCCTCTTTTGGAAATTATACAGACCCTTCAAAAAGGACTTCAATTTACATTACATTGCCCTTCCCCCATCTTGCCTCTTTTGGCAGCTCATAAACCTACAACATCATATGGAGAAACCTGTACCCGTCTGTCTCATGTGGTGTCTAATGAAAATATTTTAACTGTTTGAATTTCCCCTCTGTATTTCAGTATATACAGTCCCTGTATGATCCAAAAAGAGGACAGCATTTTTATATTGCAAAAAAAGCAACTGTGATTACTTTGTAAAATGAATCTCTGTGACAGTGAATTTAAAGTCACAATAAAGAAGACAATTTTAGCTAATCACGAGACTGTCCCCTGCTACTTTCAGTTTGCTGTAGCGCTTGTTGTCTTTTGTCACAGCTTATAACGTCTCCCCAATGTGCCAGAGGCTTATGGGGGAGTCATTGTAGATTACTGCCTGGGTCAAACACAGAATGCAAATCAGGCCGAGGAACAGGCAAAGTGAAACACTGGAGAAAAAAATCAGGGTGCAGGAAATATCTTAAAAAAATGAAAGAAAATGCAATATGTTATTTCTATAAATTTGTCATATACTGTAAATTGCAAGTATGTTTGTGCGTGCGTGTATATAGTTGCATATATTTCAATATTTTCAAAGAAAGAAAAAGAATATCTGAGCCGATGTTTTCTAATATTATAAATATTTTGAGAGGCGGCTAATTTACAGGACTGAATAGGTCATGGCAAACGTAAGCCAAGGGGAGAAATTCCACATCGTGAGCAAGACATGTTACTCTGCCTAGATGTCACGCACAGTGGGTGCTCTGTATGATCTTGTGCCCTGATGTGAATCTAGAGGGAGGAAGGGCTAGCTCTCCAGTGAAGCTCCTCTAATGGTTTCCCCTGGATTCCCTGCCCAAAGGCTTTCAGGCCCTGTGCTCTACCCTGGGCCTCTTTAGGCTGTGGGACTTTGATAATAGCTGACAAATGAAAAACTCTGCTGACATTAAATGGAGTTATTTGTTTCTCTGCTCTTACACAGAAACGTACTCCACTCCGCTGTGTTCCACTGAATTCTCATTATTCTGCAGCTAATCTCCTGAAACTTAACCCACACCGACTAGCAGTGCTGCACCTCTGTGTGTGTTTACAGTAAGTGCATATTCTGTGTTGTGTTCAGTTGTGTTTGCATAAATGGATGGATACACGTGTGTGTGTTTATGTTTATGTGTGCATGGATTTACTGTGAATGTGTACAAATCCTCCTGTTAAGTGTAAAGACAAGACCAGGCAGCTGCTCCGGGCACAGCTTTAGTAAAGACCTGCATTCTAAATACATTCTGTCAGATTACACCGGCACACACTTAGCACTTCACTCCTCAGGATGTTGGCTGAGTCTCCTCAGTTTATAACAGCTGGGAACTGAAAGCAAAGTAGAAGGTGAGGGACAGGCGATTAAGAAAGTTAATGACTCTAAACTAGTGTCAGTTTATTTTTTTAAAACATATTGTAAATTGAAGCCAAGCAAATACTCTTGGTAATGGAACGAAGACGAATGATTTGTATATATTGTAGGGGGAGAATCACGGTTTCATTTTCTGTGTGTTTGTGTGCAAACAAATGCTAATTTGATTATTTTTGGCACTTTGTTATATGCAAATGTGACCAAGTGACCTCCACACGTGCTTTGCATGCATTATCCCTACTGTTGCATGCCTTTCACTCATGTAGTTATGCCCTTGACTGCACATTATGACTGCGCAGAACAAGACAGAGATATTTAAGCCAACCCGATACACATAAATACCCCCCTCCCTCAAATACGAACTGAAAATGGAGACAAACACACGAGACACGTACAGTGCTATGCTCTGGGAGACATTTTGAAGGCCTGTTAAGATGCAGTTTACTCTTTCTGACATATAGAAAACACACGGACAACTTTTATAGAAGCACTGTCATATGCAAACAAGCTCATTCATTCCCTGTCTGTCTCACTTTCTTCCTTAAACAACATACACACACACAGGCACACATCATGATTAAGAGCTCTGAGGGCCCCTCAGGCCACGCTTGGACTTGAGGCTGCAGTGAATCGTGAATCATAGCTATGATGTGGTGCATGCTTTCTATTCTGATCTGTCACAGAGGTTGGGAACTATGCTCACTGATGAGTGAGCCGGACCAGGCAGGGCCACAGCGGCCTGCCCAGTCTGTCCTTCCTCTTCCTCAGGCACCTCAGCTGTGCTCTCTCTCTTCCTCCCCTGACCTGAACAGTGACAGGTAAGACGTCCCGAGAGCAGCCTGCACACTGCAGAGCTGAGAGACACAGCAGGGGTTAATGAGGTCAAAAATGAGCCAAACTGTGTGCAACCACTAGTGTTAACTCACTTGACACAGAACCAACTTATATTCAGCAGCACACAAGACATATGTTGAAATGTGTAGATGCCAAATAAATATAAAGCATGTTTGGATATTTCATATTGAATGATTACAGATTAAGCTCACATGGTATTTACTTGGTTACTTGGTTACATGGTATTCAGTGTTTATGTAATTATGTGTATTACGTAATTGTAAAATAAATCCCATCCTTTTATGCACTTACAGAAGGTATAGAACCTGCATCGTATATTTCACAAATTTGAAATCAACGGAAATAAATAATTTATAAATATAAAGCATGGGGTGAATGTGAATTATTTTTGCCATTTTGTTTAACTTCCTACATAACGACATAATGAAGCAATTTACATTGAATTATGAGCAAGTTCTCAGTTAATAATAAATGCTGCCATGTCAAAGAGCACAATGATGCATCTAGTCTCGATCCAAACTTTAACCTTATATTTGGGATCAGTTCTTTTGTTAAAGTTTGATTTCTGTTGTACAAAGTTGGTCCAGTCTTTATCAAGTGTGAGAGAATGGATCTTCACTCAGTAGACACACAGGTCCTCAATGTTCCTGTATGAAAATTGAAGAAAAAAAATCCTATGCTGACATTTTCAAGGTTGAAGACACTTTAGGTAAAGAGCAGCATCTTGAGTGGCCACTAATAACTTTTCTAGACGATCGTTTAACACTCCAGACTCTTTGGCCGCAACTTGATAAAACTGACTTCAGTTAGATGATACTGACTCAGTGAAACTTTGGCCTGTAATTCAAAAGATTTTCCAAATTTAACAGTGTTCCAATTTGTTTTATGACAGCTGGTTAAAAACAAAGAAATTAAGGTATCTATCCATGAGCTAAATTGGACATACAGCACTGAAGGCAGTTTTACAGTTATAAAAGCTTTTTTAGCTTCAGTGTGGACATACAAGATGGCATCATAAAAACCTTACTTAAAAATGTAAAACGTGTATGTCTGAACATCAGCTCCTATACTGTAATAAAAGCTTTATTTATACCACATGCTCCAGACTTCCTCTTCCTTCTCTAATGTGTGATTGTCTGTAAGTCAGTTAATGCTTGGAGATCAACATATCAGTTTTCATGGTTGTCTGTGTAAAACCTTTAACATTGCTGCAGTTCAGTCAGTTATTTACTTACTGCACACATTTCTTTTCATTGTGTCAAAGATGGCAGTGAAGACACAAAAAGAAAGTTATATCTTTACAATTCTCTCTAAAATCATGACAATTCCGTGGCCCGCGTTAGCTCAGTTGGTAGAGCAGGTGCACATATATAGAGGTTTACTCCTGGACACAGTGGCCGCGGGTTTGACTCCAACCTGCGGCCCTTTGCTGCATGTCATTCCCCCTCTCTCTCCCCTTTCATGTCTTCATCTGTTCTGTGAAAATAAAGGCCTAAAAATGGCCAAAAAATCATGACAAATTCCTGTTGTGCCTGTGTGCAGTGTTTTACTGCTTGTGTTTAATTTAAACTAAAAGGAGTTTTGTTCTTTTTAATACTTGAATCCCACTGAACCAAAAAGGTAGGTAAGTGTTACTTATTAATTATACAATAGGAGTAACAGTGTAAATGTAATACCATGAAAATCCTACCATTTAACCGTAAAATTGCATTTGATGAATATAGGTTTGAGTTCTGGAAATGTCTTGTCTTGTAAAATACTTTGAATAACTTCCTAATTCATCAACGACTGCCCTTTTTACATTATTATTTCATAATTATTCCTGTATGTTGTGGCAAAAATCAAGGATGAAATTCCAGTATATACAGTATTCTATAAATAAGACCACAGAATTAATCTTGGAACTATCAAATAGGTCTGACGATATGAAGGGAGGCAAAGCGTTTGGTAAGTTCCTGTGGTCTGTCAAACACATCCACTGGCAGGACCTAATGTGGCGTGTGACACGTCACACCCTATCACTCTGCCTTACAGATGAGTCATGACCAGCCGCTTACGTATGCCGCGTGCACCACTGGATCCCAAACCAGACACTGTCAGGTGTGATAACAGTTTGAGCACCAAACCCACTCTGAAGCCTTGCCCTCTCCCATTCCCACACAATTCATTTGATGCTGCAACTGCACAGCTCATGGTCGGCTATGCACATCTGCAAGCATGTGCCGTGCCCTAAAGATGCTTTTATTCCTGGTTCACCTGCACTTTCCCCCAGGCTGAGGGCCAGAGATAACCCTGCCGCTCTGCTCCCTCAGACCGGCGAACCACTCTCCATCACTGGGGGGAGGGGGGGGGGGGGGTACAGAGATAAGGACTGCTGCCGATCCCAGCTCTTTGGAGGGAATCAAATACTTGTACGTCACCTGAGGTTCACTTTTGGGGGACAGTCAGCGACAATGGTGCATGCTATACATATAAGCTACATGCGCCAGATACAACTTACAGTATATCATACTATTAGATTTTTGTACAAACAAGTTTTTCCTTCCTTCAAGAGGAACTATCCTCTTAAAATTTCACGCAGTTTTCCCGCTGCTCTTTATCTCATAATTTGTGCCCTTTGGTACCAAAATGTGCGGCCTACATTTGACATTGGAGGTAAATGTTCCCCCAGCACACGCTCATTATTTCAATCCTCCCAACGCTGTGGACAGGCCCCGGCCTCTTTGACAGCATTTGATGCTCTCTTTCTCTCTGTGTGTCACCATCTCTTTCACTTGATGAAGAGAGGGTTTCGTTCTTTTTCTTGGCCTTTTCTATTAATTTCATTTCATCAAGGCTACCTGGCTTTGTGCGAGCATGTGTGGTGCAACATGTAGTCGCATTATGTTACTTTGTAGCAGTGACAATCATTCTGCTTGTTCACACATGGAAGTAAAAAGAGAATTCTGCAAAATGTTGAGTAGAAACCCTTCCACAATAATGATTTCATTATAATTGCATCAGTTTTGTAAGGATGTTTTTGCTATTGTAGAAGAGGCCAGCCCCTGTGGATAAAATGTCAAAGCTACAACGTACTTAATATTTGTGTAGCTTTCACATGAAACGACTCCATTTTCTTTCATTAAAATCAATCTCTTCCTGTCACCTTCTTGGTTTTTTCTTTTGACTGGGTTAAAGTTGATTTCCCTGCATATGCGTATAACAAAGCTGGTAAATGAATAAGAGCACATCAAAAAAGCGTAAAGACTTCTATGCCTGAAGCATCTTGCCTATCTGTTCTAACCTGGTTGGGAACCTGTTTTTTTGGGAGTACTGAAGTCTGATAAAAACAATGTGATGGTGGAAGAGAAGAAAAATCAGCAAGGAGCAATTGTTCTGTGCTGGATTCTCTTTGATCTGTAGTGCAGTGAAAGGAGGGCATTATGTAACGTCTTCAGCACACACATGGCCGACTGTGTGACTGCCAAACACGGGGGGAGTGGTGGTGGTGACGGTGGTGGTGGGGCGCTGTGGCAAAGGGGGCAGACAGTCAAGAGGAAAGAGATAGGACCGTGGAAGACAGTAGAAGATGGACTTGTGAGGAAAAACATCGCTGCTCGTATTGGTGTTGGGTCACTTTCCTTATTAAGGCTGCTCAGTCAAGCAGCTGTAATGAAGGTCCTAACAAGCCTCATTATGAGACATGAGAATGCCCCTTAGTGATGGTTCAAACATTTATCTGCTGCTCTGTGCCCAAAACCCACTGTCACAATGCACATCCTTTTCTGCCTGTTGTTAAGAGAGGGAATTTGAATAATTACACGGGGTCCTGATCTTGTAGGAAAAATATGGTCTGTGGCTAACAAGAAATATTACCCTATCATTTGTATGCCCTAATTGGAAGCAATTCATTATCTTGTAGGAACAACAAAATGGCAGCACAGTCATGCTATTGCACAGCAGATGGCCCTTTAAATCAATCATTTACAAATCAATCAATAATATATAAAAGTATGACATTTAAGCCAACTGCATGAGTAGGAAATCACTGGCTGTGTCAAGCACCATACGGCAGGCCAAATGTGCGCAACAAAACAGGTCAAAGATGGAGCTGAGACAGCATTGAACATAGAGGGATGCAAAGGAGAAATGTATTACCAGGACCCTGCCAAACCAATGTAGCATGCACGTCACACAAGACAGCCTTATCAAGAAGGAGCTGTCTTAATTGATGGGAAGAGGAAGTAAGGAAAAGGCAAAGAGCGATTGGTAGTGTGTTGGTGGTGGTGTAAAGCTGAAAACTGATGTTGAGATGGCCTGACAGGGTCTGTTTTTGTTCATTGCAAGACTGTGATCCAGAGTGACCGTGTTGTCTTCCCTTCTCTCCATAAAAGGTTATGCCATTGCCAGCAGTCCAAATGACACAATGAATGAGCCACAATTGCCGGAGCCACAGAGGCTCGTCAGGTCAGTCTTAAAGTACGTACCAACACTGGACTCAATCTATACCACATTCAAGAGTAATTTATGGGTACTTGGATCTCAATATTTTCCCCCTTGTTTGCGACCTATAGTGAGGCTACGACTGCATTTTAGAAAATGACGTGCTTGGTAATCGAGTGTGTTGGGCTGTCATGATCTTGCCAGCATGACTCAAGTCTGCCCGTGAGCTGCTTCCTGTGCCTGTGCATCTACTCCAGTTGCTTGTATGATCTATTTTAGATTATTTTGCCCAAGGATGTGTGTGCATTCTCACAGCAGAGAGCCACAGAAATAAGAAAAAGAGGAGGGGGGGGAATAGATAATGTTCAAATAATCTACAGGCAATCATGCAAATTCCCCAGCCGTTGTTGTGCACTCATGGATGCTGTAGATATGGGTGTAGCCTCGCATTCTATTCAGGCACAACACATTTGGAATTATGCAAAGAATGAGATCTCTATCAGCCATTAGTACAGGCTAACATGTAGGGAATGTGTGTGACACTGCAAGGGTCACTTTTTTTCCATTGGGTTTGTAGTGAAATCATGTAGTTTATCCAACTGGATTAATTACTCCACACGGTGTCCACACCGTGTCCAGAATGCACTGTGTTAAACCGTTTCCATTGGTTCATTCCTTTTACGTAAGAGCAAAATGGAGAGGACAGTGTTCAACATGTGTGTCTTAACCGTGACTGAAGGCAGCAGAGTCCATCCTGTTACAGCAATAACAGAAGGCAGCAACTGAGAAACCAGTCCTCTATTGCAAGCACAGATGTCTTGCTCCTTGTGGCCTTCACACACTGAAGGGGCCAAGTCGAATTTGGCGTGACCCTGATGTGTCATCTTGATTTAGACAGTAGTTTCACGTCGGCCACCAATGTGGCCTGATATCTGTGTGCGTGCATTTGTGTGTCTGTGTGTGGATCTGCGATTGGTTTTGCGCAAGCGGGAAAAATGTGGCTCTCATCTCCATTATCCCACAAGAGGGATGCCTTCCTTGGAAGGCATGGTGCAGCAGAAGCAGGGGCATTGTGGTTGTTGAATGGCTGGGTCTAATCTCATGGAGGCAGTGGTCTGTTGGAGGGGCTTTTGAGCAGATTTGAGCCTGAGGGGTGAGAGCAACAACAACCAAAAAGAAAAAGAAAAAATCTTTATCTACTTTAAAGATGTGTTTTATGAATGGTGCTCAGCGAATTCAAATTAGCCAAAGTGGAGGTATACTCATTTACATTTATTCAGCCTTTAAGGATTCTATTAAACTGCTTAAACTGCAACAATGGATATGCTAATCTGGCACAATCTTTCCAATACAGAAATGCATCTACAATGAAATGTCAAAAAAGATCCTATAAGGCAAGACTCTGGGATACGGAGCCATGTTTGGTAACATCTACAATGCATTCTGCTCTCAGCACGACAGCAATGTCTTGTTAATTAGAGACCCTTTCTACATGCAAAGTACATTTTCACATTACTAACAGATACATTGAAGAAATGCGGCATCCATATCACTCTTCCCAGAATGACGCTTGTGTCTTTGTTTAATCTCCAGGGACTAGGAGAATTTGGGGGCACCTGTAAAGTGGTTTAACACCGCCATCTGCTGGTTGGGAAAGAAAAGTCAGCTAACCTCTGATCCAACTACAGTCTGGTCTCACAAGAACGATCCATCTTATCCCATTTCCATTAGAACATAATGTGGAGGCTAAATGCTTTCTAGGACAATGCTTAAATAGTGATCTAAACAATTCTCATCACTGGCGATCTACTCTTTCCTCCCTTCAAAAGTAATGGATTTTTCCAGCAGCAATTATCCACTCTTATGTTACCATGACACCAAATCAACTAAACATCATCTATGGCCAACTGAGTCCACAGAGGCTTCAACTGTAATGCCGGTGGAAAGATGTCAGCTGCTGGTCGAGAACATGACGACTTTGTCATAGGATTTATTATGCACACAGCAATTAAGTTGAAATAGAAAGATATTAAATATTCAGCTGTTTTGACAACAGGCACTGGAAACATAAAATCTGAATCACAAGAACCAAATAACTATGTGCAAGACCTAAGGAGAGACACTGGGACAAGAGAGGGTGACTTAGTCCAATAATATTGCAAATATTACAGTATTTAATTCTAAAAAGCAACAGTTCCTTTAATATGTTTTCCAGATTTCTCTACTTCAGAGTTATCTAACTGAAAAAATAAAACCAAATATGACAGAGAAGCTGGTGACAAGACACTGAAACTAGCACACAACAAGGCTGCTCCAGCAACAAACGCAAACATCAGGCACTGTACCACATGTACACGGTTTAATCACACGTAATATATAAGGTCTACCATAAAAGGACATTCATCCAGTGCTGGTTCCTCTAAGCCAAAGAGGTCTAGTTAGTATGTTGATTAGTCACTTCAGTTTGTAGCCGTTGCAGTGCTCGTCCAAGGAAAACAGAGAAAGAGTGAGGACTCCTGATTGCTGGTTTCAAAAAAAGATGTGCTCCAATCAGTGAAAACACCTCATCACTGACTTAAGTATCTGCAACATTGAAGGTGCAATAAAGACAGCTACAGTTTTACCACGTAATATAGCAGTACAATTAAAAAAAATCTTATTTTATTTTGGGCAACGGTCTGCAAAAACACTTGGATTAGAATAAGATTTTGCTGTCATCCCAGTTGATTAATATGTTCATCTATATCATCCATGACTTTTTTTTTTTTTTTTTTTTTTTTTTTTTTTTTTTTTAAATTGTAATTGTTGTTGCTTTGATAAACTTTTGATGTTGCCTTGAATCAGAAAATCTGAGCAAAAATGAAAAAAAATAAAAAACCTCTGGTACTGCAAGCTACAGGCATACAAATAATATAATAGAGAGTATTTCATCTGCTGTTATGACTCGAGTAGGTCACATTTTGTTTGGTAAAAATTACATAACAAGAAATGTGCAAAGGTAGGCATTTGTATATTTATTTGGAAGAAAGTAAGTACAAAACAGTGGCCTTTTCTTCCATAGAAATAAGGACAAAAATAAACAAATATTACTTTTTTCTATGTGGATGACACCTGGAGCAGGACCTTTCTGCAAACAGTGTTTGCGATACAGGTAGTCTAAATATAGCAAATTAAATAACAATGGACTAATACCCCAAACATATTACTGAAAGATCTACTTGTGTCAAACAAGCAAATTCTATGATAATCCCTACATTCCACTATGGTACACACAGAAAGCTAAACAAACTCTTTACACGGTTAGTACAGAAGTCTTTGACACTGCACCAAGAAAATCTTTGATCAAAAGACCATTGTGTTCCTGCACTTATTCATCATCTGACAATTGTGGGAAAATAACCAACTTTTAGAAAGATAAAAAAGAATGGTTAGAAGGTAATGAGCATCCATGCTACATATGAGTACACTTATCTGAATAGAAACAAAATATCTATGATCATTCCGCGCGGCGCAATGATAGTCTTATATGAGTAAAATAAAATATAAAGACAGTATAGTGTATGTAACAATTTGAAAAGTGTAGAATATTAATACAAATGTATGTTTTCACATAGTTAATTGACATTCAAAAAAAAAAAAGAAATCTGAATTTACAATACCATATCTTAAACAGTGTTGACAAATAGGTTACACTACTATAAGTAGAGAATTTCAGAAGGGTTGAAAGAAATTACCGCCGGTGGGGGAATAACAAAACTCAACTGCACAAAAAAAGAAAAGAAACTTTTGTAACACACTTACACCTTTCCTGCATAATAAAAAAAGGAAGACTTTGGCAGCTCACACCATGACATCACCTTAATTAAAAAGGAAAAACGTACTTGTCATACTTGTTGTGCTTGCTAAACACAACTGAAGTGACTGATAAGTGTCAGAAGACAGTCATGGTGGAATGTTGATACCTACTCGTGAATTAAGGACACCCATACTGTATGTGCATTAGATCTTACGCTTTAAGGGAAATCAACTGCTTTGTCATTGAAACACATCCTCTGTTGTTCTCATTAGAAAGAAGAATTTTGAAACAAAGTTAGAATTCGGTTGTCACCATGTTTTGCCGAAAGTCAACATGAAACTATCCATATGTTCAGAATAAATAAAGCCACTGCTAATACACTGCTACCGAAGATCAAATTCAGCTGTATTCAGACATGTAGAAAGCTATATAGCATCCAGGTCCAGAGAACAACAAAGCAATATTAGCCTTTTAAACTGTGTTCAGACAACCTTGCCAGAGGCTGTGATTTGTAGATGGGTGCTAAAGATAAACACCTATATATAGTAATGAAAACCAGATACAAAAAATATATTGAGTACAACTGTACCAGCAGTGAGTATTTCTAAAATGTTACAGATAAAAAATAAATTCTGAGTAAATATTTAGTATAGAATAAGGTTTGTAATAGAAACCAGCTATTTGAAACATGCTTTCTAGTTAGACACATCTACTATGATTGATATTAGTTTACTAAGTAATCAGCCACAGTGAGCATATAGACAGGAAACTAAGATAATTCAGTTAACAGTGGATAAGTCCAGTTCAGGATCATAAAAAGAAGACCCATTAGTCTAGTGTCTTCAGAAAGCAGGGGGGGACCAGAGCCTTAAACGCATTATCACAATTTCAAAACACAAAATGCATTCTTGAACACATTAGTCCCAACTGAAACAGGTAACCTGCTACCTAAACTGTCAGAAACAAAAAAGAGCAAAGGAGACCTGGCTGTCTTTTTCAAGTAATATAGATTAAAAGCAGAGGGATTTTAGAATGAAAAACAATAAAGACCAGATCTATGGCTTATATGTTGATGGGAAAGGCAGGGTATTTTCTTTGGCTATCAAGGCAGCTGAAAGGCAGGTAAAACAGAGCATCAGCTGCTAACCGACCACTTTCTGAATCTCATTATCAATGCAAAATAAAATCTCTGATTGTACATTTTCCACAGCTAACATTGTCAACCTCACTATGCAGTATTTATTTTCTCTTCTTCAATAAAGAGACGTTGCCAATTTTTAGAGTACAAATCTGAGTGTTCTAATAAAATAGTTGACCTCGAGGTCCACAAGGGAACAGCCTATGTGAGCACCATATGTCGTACATTGTTCTTAGCTAAGGGAAGTTGATGCTTGGCAAGAAATGGCAGTGGGGAATCTCCACTGTTAATATGCAAACACTAAGAAAGTGATAGTAATGTTTACTCCCCTCTGCTTCATGGATCTGTCTCTGGGATTTGATGACCCCCATCCTTGGCCTTGATTTGGAGCCAGGCATCTCCCAGCGCCTTTGCAAAGTGATCATCCACTGAACCGGTGATAGACACAGAGTTGGAAACAGGCTCTGCTTCTTTGTAGTTCTTTCCAAGGCTGCGACGGAAGTGCTCCTCAATCACAGGATCGCATTCTGTGTTAGCTAAAACAACATCAAGTGTCGAGGAAGGAGACCAAAAACATGGTTATTACCAAGCATGCAATGTATATAATATCATTCATAGATAGATAGAGAGATAGATAGAGAGATAGAAATAGAGAGATAGTTAGAGAGATAGATAGAGATAGGGGCTGGAAAAGACCACACTTATGCCATATTACAATATTACGATATCCAAAATCTAAGACGATATCTACTCTCATATCACAAAATCGATATATTGCCCAGCTCTAATATATATAAGCATTAGATTACACCCTTACCATTGGTCTTCCTCTGATCAGTAGGTGGGCTGGGGGAACAGCCATTCATGTGGCAGTGCGAGAGGTTACAATTGCGGTTGCTCGCAGGGGCACAGGTTATAACGGAGGGACGATTCTATATGTGGAATAGAAATGCATACAATCAGCTAACACAGACACAGTACTATGTATGGGTTGGTACACTCCTTATGGAGGTCCTCCAGAGAGACTTGACATGTAAAGATTACCCTGCACTGCTTAGTATATTGTCTATTATTTGTCCAGAAATGTTTAATAAATTGCTGAAAAGACTTTCACCTAAAATGAGAATATTACAATCTCTGAATATGTAAACAGAGATAAAGGTCTCCAACAGATGTAAGGCAAATACATAAAACCGTTGTACTTTAGTAGAGGAATGTGAAGACAACCTTCCACAATAATCTGTATGGTGGCTGGGCAGATGAGAAAATGTACATCACGCGGATCCCTTGCAACCATGCGAGGGATCATTTATCCAATTGATTAAACATAAAAATTGTTGTTTTTTTTAAATCACACTCTATTATCTATAGCTCATTTAAAGTTTAGTGCTTTTATTCTTGTCACTGAACTTCAGATGCGTCCTCCTCCATAAGTGTTAGAAGTTGACGTACCTGCTGCCGATCTGCAGTCCCACCCACGGTAGACCTCTCTCTGGCCCCAACTCTAATGTCGTGGCTGCTTTTGGTCAGAGCCAGAGGCTGGTCTACAGCATAGCTAGACATGGAAGCATACAGGTGGTTCCCATGGAGACCGTTGGAGGAGGAAGTAATGTGCTCCACAGGAGTGTGACCTAGGCCCCAGTGCTCATTACGATTGTCTCCAGCAGAGGGACGGGCCCTAGACAAAGAGAGTCCAAAGTCAACATATACCACCAACAGTTTCACCTTTTCATAGACAAGTCGTACACCAGCTGTCACATCTCATTTATAAAAAAAGATGGCCGCACAAGGCTTGAACTGGGGAGGTGGTCTAGCTTGTCTGTCTTTTTTAGTGTGCAGCCCTTGAAGAGAATTAAAGATTATATGCATGATTTCCCTCTTGCAGACTTTGTTGTGATAGTAATCTAAGTTGTCTCTTAAAACCGTGATACTTTCTTGAAATAAAAATATATATAAAAAAAAAAAAAAAAAAAAAAAAAAAAACGTGATACTTTACAGCCTGGAAGGAATCTTTGCATTCCACCAGGGTTAATGCTGTAAGGTTTTGTTTCATAATCTCAAATGGGGCTATTTCAGGCTGAACGGTTCAACTGTTCTTTGACTTGTTCAATAAATAAAATTTGTTGAGGATTGAGTGATCCTACCCACCTGCCAATATAGCGGTTTCCTTGTTTAAAAAAAGTTGATATTACAAATAACGAACTGCTCTTCTACAGGTGTAATGTACGCTTTAGGGGAAGGCAATCAGTGAATACCAATGTTCGGGTTTGGGGAAATCAAAAAGCATTATTAAAATGACCTTGTGCTGTGCAAAAGTATTTCCATTAGTTGGCCACAGCAAACCAAATCTTACTTTGAGATTTCATTAAGCTCCCATGCGGTAAGATATGAATGTACAAATCTGAGTTCTGGTGTGTGTATATTTAGAGCACAAAATACTTTTCACAGTGAATCTATTTAACATTGAGCCAATGGCATGCATTACAATGCAGGTTGACTTTTTTTTAAAAAGGCACTTACAGCTGAGTGGCAAACAATCTGCTCATTTTGGTCACATGGTCTTCATCACAGTTGATTCGGTCGTCCATTTGTTCTTCGCCATACTTCCGTTTGCTTGGGCAGTGTGGAGGAGGCCCAGTTATGTTGGACATAGCAGTGGGCAGGGAGGGCTTCCTGGACTCATCTGTGTGAAGGATTCGGCAGTACAAATAATCTAATTAAATTTAGATTCTAGCAACAAGTACATTAACTCCACATGGAACATAAACTGTGGCCTAATACGTCTACATTTATTGCATCATGACCAAATGTAAAAAGTTAGTTTGATTAAATTAACTTGGCCATGGTATCCATTCAAGCAATCATTGGTTAACCAGATTTTCAGTTTAAGTAAACCAATTGTTGGCCAGCAAAGAATAAAGCAGGAAATAGTTTTATTGATGTCATGTCATTTTAAAATTATCGGGAAAAGACCATTAAACTCTGATCCAGATTACCCCGCTGACATCCCAAATACGGAAAGTTGAGGACATTCTTTAGTCTTCAGGGACAATTGATTTCCGAAGGCAGCTTTGATTTAAAAAAGGTCAAATGAGCATTGAACAAGTCACAAGAGTAATTTACTTCTGGAGTAAAATCACCTCATAAACATTGAGGAAATAACTTACTGTCAATACTCAATGCTAACTTTTTAAAGCGGTTGCCGGCTTGGCAAACAGGCATCAGCTTTTGGTTGCCGAAATTAACAATACGGTTGGCATGTTTTAAACTGCCTACATTTGGAGCAATTCAGTTCATATGCAACTATACCAGACATTTTAATAATGAACAATGAGAGAATGGTTGGCAATATAATTTCCCATCCCTCTCAAATAGGGGTGCAACGGATCACAAAACTCACCGTTTTGAATCACAGAGCGGATCAATTTTCAGATCAGCACAGAAAAGGGGGGAATTTAAATGATTATCAAAAATGTAATGATAACTTTTAACAATAATTACTTCTTTCACTAGTAAATTGCTGTTAAAAAGACAAAAACAGACGAGAAAAGGGTTTTTACAATAACTTTGAATGCACCACGAGGTTTACTAGTTTTAAGTAAAGCAACCTTTATTCACGTCTGTGTTGTTTCTCCGACAACAGCAGTGACCAGTGCTAGTTTGTGCCTTTTAGCACATAGCTTTAGCGGCAGACTGTTGTACGTCCCACTGTTCCTCTACAGTGAAATACAGTCACACTTTTACACTGTTATCTGTCAGCATGACACGTCATGTCACTCTCATGTATCTCTCACTCTCTTATTAATTTCGATATTTTTAAACTTATGTAAAATTACAAAAGTTACGGGAAAAAGCATCAAAATAGATTCATAACAAAACAAGTTTTCTTACAACAAGGTTTATTTCAACTGACGGTCATATTGGACTGGTACAACATGAATAAATAAATAAATGAATAAATAAATAAGGACCATGTCTACAGAACAGGACATGTTTTACTGGTTGTACAGTATAAAATATATAAATAAAGAGAACAGGACGGATGGCAGGGAGCTAGCAATTAGCAAAGCAAAACCAGTAAGACCTGTCAACATCATGTCAGCTGTCATGTCATGGAATTATTTCAAGCTCAATGGGGAAAAAAGCAAAACAGCTGAGTGCAATTTATGCAAAGCGAGTGTTTCGAGGGGTGGCAGCAGCGTTGGAAACTTCAACACCACGAACTTGATTAAACACTTAAAGAAGCATCACGGAAAAGAGTATTCCGAATTTATACAGGTAATGAGTGCCAAGAAAAAAAGTGCGCCGCAACAACCAAGACTGATTGAAACAATTCAGAAGCTCGAGAAACTCCCTCCAGGCAGCAACAAGGCAAAAATGATAACGGATAAAGTCACCGAATTCATTGTGTTTCTACCACTTTCTGTGGTAGAAAATGTGGGGTTTTGACGTTTAATGGAACATTTGGAGCCTCGCTACATGTTGCCGAACCGGCATTTCATCTCCGAAACAGCTATCCCCAATAAGTACAAACAAGTAAGCAAATTCATTTTGAAATGCTTGGAAAACGTTGCTGTGATTAGTTTCACAACGGACATCTGGAGCTCAGACGTGTGCCCAATGTCATTACTAAGTCTGACCGCACAGTGGATAGACTCGAGTTTTGCTTTGCAAAAAGCAGTGATGCAGGCTAAGCAGTTCCGTGGCACACATACAGGAGATTCCATAGCTACAGCAACAGAAGAGATGCTTAATGCATGGAAAATTGAGAAGAGCAAAGTCCATGTCATTTTGAGAGACAATGCCAGTAACGTGGTAAAAGCAATGCATCGTTTTGGAGTGGCTAGCTTGGGATGCTTCGCACACACCCTACAACTTATTGTGAACGAGGGGCTGCTATCACAGCGTAGTGTAAGTGATGTATTGGCTATCTGCAGAAAAATAGTCGGTCACTTCAAGTACTCGCCCCTTGCGTATTCACGCTTGGAGGACATTCAGGTGGAGCTGAATATGCCGACCAAGCGCCTGCAACAAGATGTACGAACGAGGTGGAACAGTACCTATTACATGGCAGAGAGCCTCATTGCGCAGAAACGGGCCCTGTGTGCATATACAGCGGAGTACGACCTTCCAGCTACATTGACTGCAAAACAGTGGGGGATACTGGAAAAGATCGTCGCAGTTCTAGCCCCTTTTGAGGAGTTGACAAGGGATGTGAGCTTTGCATGTGCATCTGATGTCATCCCCATTGTCTGTGTCCTAAAACGCATTCTCACTCGAGAAAGTGAGGCAGATGAGGGAATCAAGAACATGAAAGGCACCCTCCTTGAGGCTGTGAACAGACGTTTCAGAGACGTGGAATCTGAGCCAATATACTCTGTGGCAACGCTCCTGGATCCAAGATATAAAGACAGGTAGGTGTGTGTAGGTGTGTGTGTGTGTGTGTGTGTGTGTGTGTGTGTGTGTGTGAGATCAAACATCCTTTAAATTATATATTTAGGGTAGGCTTATTCTAAATGTGCCATATGTGTATTCATCACTACAGGTACTTCACAAATGCTGAAACCTCAAAACATACAAAGGATGCATTAATGGCAGAGGTAAGGAAGATGGAAGACCACATCAGAAGCCTCAGAGCCACGAGAGGGGACATCGTCTGAATCAGCAGTCTCAGAGCCAGCAAAGAAGACTCCACGGGTGGATGCTGCAAGCAAGAGCAGACTTGGAAGTGTTTTTGAGGAAATCCTGGAGGAAAGCACAGTAGAACCTGGTCCTGAGTCAACCACAAGTGCAAGCATTGAAGTGCAGACCTACCTCAGCGAGCCAACTATTCTGCGATCGGACAATCCACTACTGTACTGGAAAGTTAACCAACCTAGACTGCCCTCCCTGACGGTCACAGCAACAAAATTTCTCTGTGCACCTTCAACGTGTGGAGAGCGAGAGGCTCTTCAGCACAGCCTCCATTATCATTGATGAACGGAGAAGCAGGCTGACAGCTGAGAAGGCTGAAATGCTAATCTTACTAAAGAAAAATGTGCCCATCATGTTAAAAAGTGAACACACTTAAGGACTGTAACACAACTAGGTCACTTAAGGACTATAAAAATATGAGCCAGTGGTTTCTGTGACAGTTTTTCGAGCTCAGGCAAGTATGGCTTATCAGGGGAAAACCTGAACCAACTATTTTAGTTTACATTGCATTGATGTTTTCATACTGTAATGTTTAGTTTTATGTTTTACATACAGTTCAACTCCAGAGGTTACATGCAAAAGAAATGTGTTTCTACCCTTACATATTGTTTTCACTGCAGCTAACTTGATATCAGGTGAAACAGAGTGATTGCCTTAATATGCCGTGTCTACCATACTGTGTTACACTGAACATTTTATACTTGTTAGAAATGCTATTATTTTTGTTTTGTTTGTTATTTAAGTGATGGTCTACATTGCAATTGTTTTTGCTATGCCATCGAGGTAAATGCTACACTGAGTTATTCTAAATATTCAGATTTAAACCTTTGCACAGAGTTGCACTTTAATTTTTTTTACTTCCAATGTTTAAATTATGCTGAACAATCAGAAATGCTGCTAAATGTTTTGTGAAAAAGTTCAAATAAAAAGAAGCAGCAATATTGCATAACTAAGTGATGTTGTGAGCAATGTATTTTTTCCTCTAGCTAAGTAAAATATTGTTTTCAAAGTTTGAGCATCCATACAAATCTATTATTAAACGCTTACTTATTTAAGACAGGGATAAAGATTGTATCGGACTGGTATCGGTATCGACAGATACTCAAAGTTGAATATCGGTATCAGGTATGAAAAAGTGGTATCGAGCCACCTCTACCTCAAACGTCACCACAAAGTGCAATATGATAAAGCCGTACAAGGCAAGAGGTCCGAAAGACGTTTCAATTAGCCTATTTACAGCCATGTTCAGGGCCATATTCAGCACAGTGCGTTAAACTTCTATTTTTGGTAACCTACTTGAATGGCCAGTTGAATGTTAATTCTATAAAAAGGCAAGTAGTTAAAGAGTGTGCTAGAAATCATTCGGTTTTTGATACTGTACTTAAATTATATCTCTAGAGACTGAAGCTGCAGCATGTTGATTGACATGTTATGTAAAGACATGTTCAAGGCGTTCAGATAGAGCCTGTATCAGGGCCATATTTAGTTCAATGTGTTATGTCACTATTTTTGGTAGCCTACTGTACTTCATGGCCAGTATGTACTTTATTTTATTTATTTATTAATGTGCTATAGGTGCAAAAAAAAAATAAAAAATCTGTTTGGTGCTGCCAATTTGTTTTGTCATTGTTCATGTGTGCAATAAACATTACACTTTGTGAGAAAAAAATCGTGGCAGAGAATCGTGATATCAATTCTAAGCTAAACAAATCGTGATTCATATTTTTCCTTGAATCGTGCAGGCTTAATCAGAGAGCAGCCCAGACATTTAAAGTAGCACCATAATAAAGGCACTGAAATCCACGTTGCTATTCCGTCTGGTAGATACCCGGCACCGATGCCATATTAGCAACATGCACTGTTAACGTGAACAGAAAATTGTGTTGCCTGTATCTTTTCACAGCAAACGCATGTGTGGAAAGCGGTCGCCCAACGTTGTGTTGCGCATGATCATAGTGTTTAAGACAACCAAATAAAAATATTGACTTCTTTGGAAATAACATTTTCCAGTTTTGTAAGTTTTGATTTGTTTTTATATTTAAAAAAAAAAAACACAAATATTGAACAGGTAGTTGCCAAAGGAGGCAACCAGAGGCCACAAAATGGTTGCCAATCGACTCGACACAAACGTTACTGTTGAGCCCTGATACTTTTTCCTGGCAAACGGTTTATTTATTACCATTTATTCTAAAGCAGGGTTTCTGCAGGTTTTACAAAGTCAAATTTAAGACTTTGAAGACCTTTATGAATGAAATGTAAGACCTACTGTATATCACAACAAAAATAAAACGAAATGCAGAGTCACAAAAGTACTTGCAAAGTGAATACATTTATTCAAATTCAATAAAAGCGACAGAGTAATAATCTCTTCATATACAGCTAATTATATCTGGACAAGCGAAAGAACGAACTACAACACCACAGAATCAAAAAAACAAACATTTAAATGAGCATTAGAGGTAGCACTACATGGACGTAGGAAAATTTAAGACCGGTTTTAAATTATTTAAGACGTACAACCCAATACTTCAACGAATTTAAGATTTTTTTGATTTTTAAATTTTAGACTTTAAGACTGCGGAAACTCTGTAAAGATTTCTTGGGGATTATGGCCTTCTATATAGACACAAAGAGTGTAGGCTAAACAGTCTTATGTCTGACCCTTCTGCATCAAAGAAGGCAACATTTGTAGAGTCTGCTATTGATCTTTGTGGGTACTTAAGTCTGTGTGCAGTTTATAACTTGCTAATAAGAGTTTGCAGAAAGGACAGATATGTAATTTATGTAAACGAAACATATTTTAAAGAGGTATAGAGATGAGGAAGGGTTGGTGGGATGAACGTGAGGTACATGGTTGTGCATATTAGCACTGGCACAGTTGTTTGAGTTGTAGTATATGATAAATATGATTTAATGGTTTGAGTTATGAAGGGGTAGGAGGTTTAGATAAGTGAAAACGTTTTCCTACCCTTTTTTAAAATTGTCATATTTATTCATGTTTGTTTTATGTGTACTGTTCATTCTATTCAAAACTGTAAAGTTGTAGGCTTGTCAGTAGCGATGCACAACACATCGTTTTTTTTTTATTCATCAAGTTATTTGCAATAAACACATCGCAAAAGACAGCTTTTTTATTATTTTTATTTTAGTTAACTTAAGAGTTATCTGCAATTTAGAATGTAGCTATCACTTTTTTTTTTATTGGTGCCTTTGCGTTCAGTTCAATGTTCAATTTGTTCAAAAAAAGAAAGTTGGAAATATTTTTTTTAATGTAAGCAATGTGTTGAATTTAAACAGTATACTGAAAGCAGCATAACTGAATACACTTTAATATTTTTATTTATCGCAAGTAATGTCGTTCTCCCATATTTTTCTCATATCGTGCAGTCTTAACGTTAAATTTAACGTTAACGTTACTTGTCAAACCAAAACACTGAGAAATTGCTGTTGGTAATTAGGGAAACCGCAACTTGTTAGTTCCACAAATAAGTTAAATACACAGTATAAAGACTTATTACAACACGCATATAATGTCAAACTAACCTTCGTAGTGCAGTCTCCCGATGTTATTGTTCATCTTGTCCAGGAACTGAGAGTTCAACAGGTCCATTCTAGTGATTAGCATTTACACGCACAGGCTAGTTGCTAACATTGATGTTAGCAAGACACACCAGCGATGCAACACAAACGTTATATCCTGAAGAAAATAATAATAAAAAAAAAACATAGGGAACATCAGATAGTAAACAGGAAAGTAAATGTGGCTTAACGTTACATATAGGCTCAGCTAACCGCTAGCTAACATTACAATGTTAGGCTAACGTTAGCTTTAGCCAGCTGGCTTTTACTGCTCGCTAACATTACATTAGCTAGTTAGTTTACTTAGATAAGACATTTAGCTACAATCACTAATGGTAATGATTAATATTACAATAGTTTTACACATTCTGTTACAGTAGTTAGCCAACTGTTATCTTAGTTGCAGGCGCTAACAAACTAGCCAGCTAACTTTAGCTACTTGACACAAACTACCAAACAGCTAGCTAGCTAAGCTAGTCCCCAACTTTGGTAAGATCATTAACGTTAGTTTGCTATAAGGTCCCATATTATTGAATTGACGTTACAAGTAGCTCATTAGTGACAATTTACTTTACGTTACGTGCGTTTCTATTAAACAACTAATTTTCAAAGTAGCGTAACCTTAAAAGTTTAGCTACTCACTTCATCGACGAAATTAGCTTTACAGCCACAACATCACCATGGCTAGCCCAGCTTGCCTTTACACTGCCTTCACGGCACGCACTTTCCCACCGCACCAGTCGTCACACAAAAGAGTGGTGAGCGGCCCTAGCGGAGACGAGGCGAACGGGGGCGAAGTTACCGTGTCTGGGGATCTGCTCGACACAAACTTGTATGATGACATCCAGCTAAAAGGTGCCTTTATTCTGTATAAATACTGTGATTTGCCGAAGCGCATTGCATTCATATAAAACATAAAAAAGTAATGTCATTATGTTGCATCTTTAACTGTCCGTTTTCATACTGTGGATTTTCTCATCTAGAAACATCTGACTTATCATTTCAGCAAAGTTGAGGTTGATTTTGATGTTCACTACACCACTTCTACCAGATGATGTCATCCTAGTATCCATGCATAAGATTCAGCACATGGTGCAGCTTTATTTGAAGCCAATAGTACAAGTACAAATTTAGACTGTCCTTATCAATGTCTGGCATGACCAATATTCAAAAAGAAAATGAGACCCCCAGGTCCTTGTTTCTATGGGTATTCTATCAAGAAGAATTGACCATAGGCTACATAACCTTTATTTATGTATCATAAAATCACAAATTTGCCCCAAAGAGCTTTACAACCTGCACAACAACTCCCTCTGTCAATAGATCCTTGATTCAAATAAGGGAGAACACTCTGACAACTATGCAACAGCTGTTAAAGAGTAGCTAGACAGAGTGACAGTAAAATACAATATTACAATATTAATGCAATCCATAGGTGCAAACATACAAGCTATAATTAGAACTGCAGTTGTCACTGTCATGGATTTAACAAAACTCCACTATTCATGTGAAGCTCAGTTTTGAAAAATGTTATTAATTTTTCAGGATGATTTACTGTTTATCAATTCCTTCTTCTGTTCCATTTGCTGAAAGCAGATGCATGTGCTCCTTTCCCAAATGTGTTACACAAATATACATAGCCTACAAACAGTTCACTGCTTGGGAAAAAAAAGAAGGTTAATTTAGAACTTAGTTAATCCACATTTAGAGGTATAAAACAAATCCAAGTATGTATTTTGTAGACAATTCAGCTGACCACCTGTTGTTGCTTTGCCTGTTGCATTGTCGTTTTAATTCTCTTTTTCACTTCCCTGGCGAGTAATCTACCCCTTGCATTTGTCACGCTGCTAATAGGTGTAAGAGGGCAAAATGCGGAGGTATGTCACTCTTTGGCTAATGTATTTTAAAGATGGAGGCTACATGGCTGCCGTCATTCGAGTGAGTCGCTCGTATGTATTCTGAATTATTCTGAATGTCAGATTCTACACTTATGAGAATACTTTGATTAGTTGGTGGAAGTAATTACACATGAATGAGTACATATTTGTGAAAGAACAAAGGTTTTTTTGCTAAGAATCAACTCAAAAAATTACACAATGTAGGTTTAAATGTTTTTTTCAAATATATGCTTTTCAGCATAATTAATGTTAATTAGCAGACCATTTAGTACAGATTTGTTTTTGTAAGTTGTGTTATTGTGCTATCATAAGCATTAAGATTGTATGTGTGCAGAGGTGAATGTGTTTATAAAATGAAATTGCACATAATGATAAACTGTGCCATAGTAGACAAGTTCTATCCAATTAAGTCTAATAAAACAGTTAACAGTAAAGCATGTCTTGTAGAACATTGTAAAAAGTAAAATCAGTAGCTATATATGGATTGATAAATCTATTAAGAGAGAGGCTTTACTGCATACATTTGTGTCTCAAGGGACTTCTGCTGATGCTTCTCTTCTCATTCAACATTGCCCACCAGTCTAAACAGCCATTTTAGATTTCATGGCTACATTATAAACAAACAGAAATGCTGTGCATGGACAGAGGGCAAAGAAGACACAAGGAACAGAGGGCGATTATGATGTAGTACTCGGTATACCCTCTTGCACTTACACTGGATAGCCCTGTATTTTAAATGCTGTGGTTCAAAAAAGCATGACGCCTGTGAGGCAGTAGAAAATGGGGGAGGGGTAAGGCACACCAGTGAGAGAGTGGAGAGATGAGAGAACAAGAGGAGGAAGGAGAGGCACGGCCGGAGCATCATTTGCAATGGTTGAGGAAAGCACAGGGTAAGGGGATTGGTTGAGGGAGAGTTTAGCGTCACCATCACTGAGGGGGAGCTCTGAGGATGCTCCACTGAACTGGGACGGAATACGTTCGCTGTGAGTTTTGCATTGAGAGCTCAGCCATTATCAGCTGTACACTGGGAACAGGGACTCCTCTGCAGAATACATTTTCACACCCGGTGCTTGTTGACTCTTCTCTCTCAGCTGCAGCCATGAATTATTTGCGTCGGCGTCTCTCGGACAGCACGTTCATCTCCAACCTGCCCAATGGCTACATGACAGACCTCCAGAGGCCTGACAATGCTCAGCCTCCGCCACCTGGCTCCACCACCCCTGCCAAGTCCCCTACAACTGGGCCTACACCTCCAGCCACTTCCCCGGCTCCAGAGAGGAAACCCCAGCCATCTCAGTCCAGCGGAGCAGGCTTCTTTAGCTCCATCACCAACGCTGTTAAACAGACAGCTGCCTCAGCAGGGCTGGTGGAGCAGACCCAAGTCACGACACCTAAGAAGTTCAAGATTCTCTTGGTAATTGATGAACCACAACAGGAGTGGTAAGACAATATGTTGTCATATAGTTAATCTTAAACTATTTATTGGCTGTGTATTCTTTGTGTGCTTATCCTTAATGCCTGTTTGTTTCCTCATAATTCCTCTGAATGTAGTAGTGAGGTAAGGGTTAAATAACCACTGAACCAACATATGTGTCATGTGACCCTGCAGATGTGAATGGGAACTGCTGCTGTTTGATGATACAGCACATATACAAAGAGGCAGCCAATAAGGTCCATTGATTCCCCAGCAGTAATGATATTACATCAAGATAGATGACTTTTACTGTCCTCTATTTTGTCTGTGTTGTGAGATGTGTTTTTCTGTGGCAGAAATTAGGTTTGATCAACTAAAATCATTGATAGTATTGTCATGAAATATGGCTTTTTGCAATTGTTAGAAAAAAGCTGTTCCACAGTTTGTGGAGAATTGGGAAATTATTAGACATTATTTCTCTGGAAGGAGTCTAAATACTGCAGTGCTTTCCCTCCATCAATAGGGTTTCCCCCTGCTCACTGATAGGAGATCACATGACATGCCCTGCACTATGCATGGTGCACAGTGTTCCATTAGTCAATCATACAAGCGGTGTGCTGTAGATAGGTAAGTCAGAAAAATGAAAGAGCATTATCCGCTATATTTGTCTGGGAAAAAGGACCATTCTGCCATTAATGTTAAGAGTGGACTCACATTAGGCATTTAAGACCGTCAGTCCTAGGGGATCTTACTCAGAGGTAGCTTAAAACAGGCATCTTTGTCAGTCAACTGTGGTAAGGAATTAAAGTGATCTAAATGAGTATGTACACAGATTTAGAGGAATTTTATTTTGACTAAAATCTGGTCAAAGGGTAAAAAATATGGTAATTCTATCACCACATGATCAACACTTGTTTACACAGCTGATATTTTCCACAGCAATGTCACACATTTGCTCAATTCATCTATGTGATTTTTATTGCATCCTATAGTATTTATGGGCATTATTGGTTACCACCTGGAGCAGGAAACTGAAACTCAACTCTATGATGCCTTACTAACATACAGCGCAAAGAGACTACTTTCACACTGGATGGTATGCTGACTTTGTGGACTTTTTGGGCTTTCCTGATGAATGAAATCTACTTCCCCCTTCTTTAAGCATTGGACAACATCACAATACACACTCACTCATCATTCATCTTCAACCCTTTCTGAGCCACATTACCGACTCTTATCATCACAATAGTTGATAGTTAGATCTGATTTTTTACTTATTGATTTCTGAAAATTGCCTACAGTAAACAGTAAGGCTATTTTCACAGAGCAAGGAAAAAGATCAGATTAGATAACCTTTATTTGGGAACAATATTGGGAATTCAGGAACAATATATACAGTGTAGGTGTGTCATGTTGTAAACACGGGTGTCACATCAAGGTTAAAATGTCGTCTGCATTTGATGGCCACGGTGGCGGGATATAATTTTACACTGATTAAGATACAGCTGAATTTAATTGCCCTTAAAACACACTAAATCACACAAATATTAGGATATCGGCTTGGCTAATTCAGTGGCCTTGCAGAGTCCACAATTCTGTTTGTGTGTGTATGACTAGCCATTTATATAACAGAACCGTTGATCTATTTTAATAAGATCAGACCCCCCTCAGCTGGATAGATGCCAACCTTATGCGTTCACTTGTTCCACATTTATTGTGAGTAGAAAGGAAGCTGCTTGTTAAGAAATAAGGATTCCAGTCTGATGTGCCAACACTGCTCTGCAGTTCTGGCAGAGGAATACAATATAATACATTTATTCATCAAAGGTAATTTAAATTGAGAATATTGAGTAGGTTGAGCTGTGAGATAATGTTTCATTACACATCGTTCTCACTGTCGGCATTTAACAATATCTGATATGAAGTAGTGCCTTTGTATTTGATAAAAACGTTAAGTGATTTCCTGCTCTGAAATTCTTTCTTGCCTTATGCAGCTTATTCAATATAATGTTATTTCATTGTGTTCATGAGCTCCGCAGACTAGCATTGCTACTAACAGTTTCTTGCTTCATATATTCAATTCAATTCAATTCAATTTTATTTATAGTATCAAATCATAACAAGAGTTATCTCGAGACACTTTACAGATAGAGTAGGTCCAGACCACACTCTATAATTTACAAAGCCCCAACAATTCCAACATATCCAATATATCTAGTACACATCCACGTGGGAGAATCAGCTAAAATACTCTATTCAAGAGGCTTCCTCTGTCTGAGTGCTGCATCTATTTTTCATGGCTGCTCAATATCACTGAGTGGGGAGCTGGACATGTTTTTTTATTAGATTTAGTTTGTTTTGGTTGTTTTTAAGCAACCCATCATCCAGTGGTTGTAAGACACTATAGCGGTGTTCTGTAGATTACAGATGTTTATGTACAGACACTTTTTGAAATTGTGATTGAAACATTACATGCTTTGTATTCAGCTCTGACAGAGAGGAAGGACAAAAACCATTAAAAAAATATAGCTGTTGGCAAGCTATAGGAAGATGAAATGTGTCTTTATTTCCATGCAGGTTTTGCTGAATACCTAATATTCTCTGTAATGTTGGCACACCTTGAGCCTAACGGCATGTTTATGTGCTGTATCTCATTGTGTGACGTCTGTTTTAAGGCTTTTTTTCTGCCCGCCGCTGCAAATGAAAGCCAGAGTGATGAGTACTGGTGGCCCCAAGATATACAGAATGAAATCATGAAAGAGTCCTTCAGACAAATTGCATCTGGCAGAAGACTCAGCCATCAACATTTATTTTGTGTGTGTGTGTGTGTGTGTGTGTGTGTGTGTGTGTGTGTGTGTGTGTGTGTGTGTGTGTGTGTGTGTGTGTGTGTGTGTGTGTGTGTGTGTGTGTGTGTTTGTGTGTGTGTGTGTGTGTGTACAAATACTGTTTTTCTTCCATCACAGTGACATACCACACTGTCAAAGTACTTTGTTACCATGACATTATTTGTAAAAGATAAAATGTGTGTATTCCAGGTGAAAAAACATTACTTAGTTTAGGTAAAATGACAGTTGAGAATGTTTATATATAATGTATACAAAGTGTTTGCAAATGGACACCTATCCAGCAACAAATGAGGATTATTTTAGTGTCTGGGATGTTTTTTTATTACACATCTCATTCGTACCATAGGCAGTTATTGTGAGCTTGGCAATTAGTAAAAACATAACATTTCACAGAGGACTGTAAATGCAAAAGGTCCTGCAATTTTAAAATCAGCCAGAAATACATTAGGGCATTAGTATGGATAAGTATTTGAATAAGGAATTTGTTGTGTAACAGGTGGTGTTAAGCAGAATAATTAACTGTAGGATAAAACGTGTGCTGAAAAAAATCACAGTGATCGCCAGGGTCACAGCACATATAGACACGGAAGCCTTCCTTCATTCAGCCAGCATTTTTACTTGTTAGATGACGCTGCCAGTCACCCAGAGAGGTCTGTTTGATGCCAGGAATACTGTGCTATAAATTGCTCTTATGACAGGAGGAGCAGATGTTCCACTGTCTTACTTATCAGACTAATGGCCGACATGTACTGCTTCCTTATTCTCCCCATAATGTCGCTCAATTTATAGTAGAGAGGCTTAGATTCCTTTCATTTAGTCACTTTGTGTTAAAAAGTACAAAAATACGTAGGGGACTGTATTAAACTGGAATGTTTTAGACTGAGCTTAACCTTATTCAAACATTACCAACATATGAGAGTGAATGTTAAGCAGGCTAAGTGATGAGCTTACCAAGCTCTCAGGTGAATCATCTGAATGAAAAATGATTTTGCAGCAATATGTAATTTGGCAATTTGACAACCTGCAACCATTAATGAAGTCACTGTATTTGTCATTGTTTATAATTCAATTCAAGAGTACCCATATTGATTCTTACAAAGGAATGATCCAAGAAAACATCTCAGTGAGCAGAAAGCAGCCCGGAGACTAACTCCAGTTTTAAGGCCAGTATGTTAGTCAAGGGCAATGGCAGAAGTATTCCTAATACATAACAATTATGTCCTTTGTTTTTGGATTAAAAGCTAATACAAGGAGAACAGAAATGGCCTTGGTGTTAACCACAGGAGCTGGTGACTGTGAGGGGACTCTCAAATACTAATACATATTAATGCAAATGCTGAAAGATCATGTTAAACGTGGTGTCCTCTTTGAGCGGGAGGCTTCCATGCTCAGTATACCGAGCTGGGCTGGGCTCTGCAGAGTGATATAGCATAGAATCAATTTAACACTATGGTCCCCCCAAATACCATTCCCCAACCTGATAAAGATTTAAAAAATGTCTCATGTCGGTGTTTGTTTCGAGGAGTCGTGTTTGGGAAACACTGTCTCAGTGTACAGTATGTATTGGCAAAGCACATTCATCACAGTGCAGATTATGCTTTTCATTTCCCCTGATGTAGGAGCAGTGAATCATGTTTTAATGCTTGTTTTCCTCCATAGTCAAATAGATCACCATGCCCCCAATTAGATTGGGAATGAATTATTCAGCTTTACCTCCTCGCTTGGCAGGGAGTACAGGGTACATGAAAGCCGGGTGATACAAACTAAGAGGAAAAGGAAGTGAGAACTCCACCACATGTCGCCTAAATATATCAACACAGCCATACTGAAAGGTGAACATTCTACAAATCCTATTTTGGATAGAGATGGTTTCACAATGTTCTGCATCACACCAATATGCCAGTGTTGCACAGTAGATGTTAGTTTAAGTATGGATTTACTGTAGTCTGTACTGTATCACCCATGGTAGTATCTACTGCCAAAGCGTTTGTTGTCAGCCCCAGCACATCAGTAATAGGAAAAAGCCAAATAAATCAAACACACTGTTAACACAACAATCGTTGCAGCTTTCATCTCTGTGTGGTGTCAGTATATAGACACTGATCCATTTTAATCTTGAATCCCATGGCAAATGATTTCTACTTCACCAAGTGATCCAGGGAAAAGAAGAATTAAAGGACCCACAGGTGTCATTTTTATTCAAGTCAGAAAGCCAAAAGTGCTGAATCACAAGTCATGAAAGGTGCAGCCATTTTCTGAAATTGTGTATTCAGTGTCTACAATACGAATGCATCGTCAGTTACCTCACTGCATCGTCCTTGATTCACCCCATGTGGTACTTTTAGTGAAACCAGGCAGTAGGGAATGCTCAATTGTGTCTGTGTGTATGCTGTGGAAGGCTTGCCTTTTAAAATGATGAAAAGTGTTGTAATGTTTTATCGCTATCCTTGTTGCCAGATTGAAGGGAATAAGTGTTAGAGAGGCTGTGCATCAGTATGAAAAGTGTGAAAGGGAACATTTGTCTACTCTATGCTGTAAAACAAAGTGGGATGTATGTAAGGGATAATGTAGAGCGAGGCGGTTGTTATAGCGAATACAACCCCGACAGGGTGATCAGGACCCCAACGCGACGTGAAGGCTGATTCAATAACTTGACAAAATATAACTTGACAAAATATTGATTTAAATGGGAGTTTATTGATTTAAATACGATTGTATTGCTTCCACTAGAGAAAATAGTCCGTTCCGTCTCTACGGTTGGAATCCTGCGTCCATAGCAACGTAAAAACTCTGTAATGCAATCCTTCGTCTATTAGCTAGCTACTCAACACCACCTTACGGGCTGTGGTAGTAGCCGTATATTTTATGGGGAGCTGCCGTGGTGCACAAATGACCCAGCTGCTGTTTTAATCACTGCAGCAATTGACACATTAGCTGAAGCGTTGTAGTGAGCTAGCGGGCTATCGGCTGCTCTAATTTACATTAAACTGAACATTTCTGTTGACGGTGAAGTGAGACACGGTGAATGGCTTCTTTGGGAATATGTATGTGGACGTTCATGTCCTCATTCATCTCGTTTCCTTTTTGCAGAGCCGCTGCATGTTGACACACCTGTAAGTTAACGTTAAACAAGTTGCAATGTAAGCTAACTAATTAGCGTTGTTGTCCCTACGGCTGTTACTGCGTAGCTAGCGATCGTAGACGGTATAGAAAGATACTAGCGATAGACGCTCATCAGATCTGCTGTCATTGCTTGAATTGGAGGACAGAAGTTGCTCCACGTTTCCCCACTTTTTGCCACAGCTGATAAGCTAAATTATCCGGACTTCTTTCAGCGGATTGATTGATAGCTGTCCTCCAGAGTGAACAGAACTGCGTCCATGGCAACGCTCTGCTTTTGCATGGCAACGGTGTGTTATCCTTAGCAGCGGTCTGTTATCAAGAAATAACAGACCGCATTCTACATTAGAATTCAACCAAGCCATGTAATAATCAACTATAATTCATAGGAGTCCTTATTTTGTTATTACATTAAAAGTTAAAACATTGTTTGTGTTTCTATTTTAATCAGGGCAAAATTATTCCGGGGAAAGAAACTACATGGGGATTATGACATCAAAGTGGAGCAGGTACGTTTCACTATGCCAGTGTTATCCATTTGAAGTACTTATGTAATGAGAAGTTTAAGTACTCTGTCCTCATATGCTTCTCTTGTCATCGACTCCTTAGGCGGAATTCAATGAGATCAATGTTGTGGCTCATGCCAACAGGACTTGCAACGTTAACATGCAAGTTCTCAGAAATGGTACCAAGGTTATGAGGTGAGACACACACACACACACACACACACACACACACACACACACACACACACACACACACACACACACACACACACACACACACACAAGAAGATGATAAAGGAGGGAAGATTTATCAAGTCATAGATTAGTATGGTTTTAATCAATAGGGATGTTGTGTATCCACCTACAGTGCTGACAGAACAACCCTGATCACAGTTTGTAATTGTTCTGGTCAGATTTTTGTCACATCTCTGCTACAATTTTATTTTCTAGGTCATTCAAGCCAGACTTTGTCCTCATTCGTCAACATGCCTTCAGTATGACCCAGAATGAAGATTTCCGCAACCTGGTCATTGGTCTGCAGTATGGAGGTGTCCAATGCATCAACTCACTCGAGTCCATCTACAACCTGTGTGACAAGCCATGGGCGGTAGGCACTTAGCAGGAAGAGAGAGCTTTACTGTAAAGCAATGCAGCAGGGAAAGGGACAATAATAATGAGCTATTATCTATTTGCATTGCATCCTATCTATTAGATAAGTGTAATTTGCTCTGTGACATGATTTTAAAAAACTTATATCTGATTTATTTACCTTTTTGTGTGTCCAGTTTGCCCAACTTATCAACACCCACAGGAAGCTTGGTTCGGAGAAGTTCCCTCTGATTGAGCAGACCTTTTACCCAAACTACAAGGAGATGGTGAGAACCAACTTTCTACTGTATCCAAAGATCATTTCAGAAATTGTGTTTTACATGAAACAAAAAACAAAAACTTTCTTACTTTAGGTAAGCATGCCATCATTCCCTGTTGTTGTGAAGATTGGACATGCCCACTCCGGTATTGGAAAGGTATAGAGAAAAATAATTTTGTTTAGCTATTTGTCTATTTGTCTACTATTATGTTGTTGTCTGCAAGAGTCAATAAGGTGCCAGATGCCTTTTTAAATCCTGGGTATTTTGCTGGGTTCTGTCTCATGTGTCTATTTTTGTGTACAGGTGAAGGTGGACAATCACAGTAAGTTTCAGGACATAGCCAGTGTTGTGGCTCTCACCCAGACGTACACCACCACAGAACCTCTCATTGACTCCAAGTACGACATAAGAATCCAGAAGATTGGCACTGACTACAAAGCCTACATGTAAGAATAATTACACGTTGGTTACCTCAACTTTACAAGTGAATGAGAAACAAATAATCGGTTGTAATCTGTGGGCTTCACACACTTCAGGAGAACGTCTATATCTGGTAACTGGAAGACTAATACTGGCTCAGCTATGCTCGAACAGGTGGCCATGACTGATAGGTGAGTGCTAAACAAGAATCCCATGCTCCAATAAAACAAACAAATGTTTCATTGTGATGTAGAAAATGATCTCAGTTTGAGAAAAGGTTAATTAGCTCTGCTACATGTGATTTCTTAGCAAGCAGCTACCGGTGTGTTATTTTATTTGTTGTTAATCAGTTGTGATAATCAGACCGTGGTGTCTCATTATGCTGCCATTGGTTTTGAGTCATGCCTTGACTGTTTTGTTTAGGTACAAGCTGTGGGTTGACACCTGCTCAGAGATTTTCGGGGGCCTGGATATTTGCGCAGTCAAAGCTATCCATGGGAAAGATGGCAGAGATTTCATCACAGAGGTAGGAGTCGAGGATAAGGGCTTACAATGATATTTCTGGTACATACTGACAAATTGTT
Organism: Perca flavescens; assembly: GCF_004354835.1. Taxonomy (NCBI): domain Eukaryota; kingdom Metazoa; phylum Chordata; class Actinopteri; order Perciformes; family Percidae; genus Perca; species Perca flavescens. The sequence continues at coordinate 13,915,409 of NC_041337.1, forward strand.
CCTCTGGGTTGAGTATTTCAGTACATCAGCCAAAATAATGTGACATTTGTGTCGACATCCTTTTTCTCTCTCTGCTATAACCATCCTCCATGTGGCATAGGTGGTGGGCTCCTCCATGCCCCTGGTCGGGGAGCACCAGGCCGAGGACAGGCAGCTCATCGCTGACATGGTGTTGGCAGCAATGAACCAGTCAGCAGAGAAGGAAGCTAATGCTCCCCAGAGACCCACTACCATACAGCCATCCCAGGTATAGTAACACACAGGCACAGGGTTTTAGAAACGTGAGGCTTGTGTTTTTTTTATTATAAGATACACAACAATTGCAGAAGATAGATAGAAGAAGTCATTAGGTCTCAGGCTCCCTCTAACAATGCTAATAGAAAATCACAATTAAAAAAAAAACTAAATGAGAAATAGATAGACCAAAATTAAACAAGAAAAAGAACAAAGTTGTGGAGGAGCCCGAGACAGCCGTCCACGTCCGGCGCCATCTGTTAGTTTAGTTTCATTGTCAATCAAATGATCTGATTACAAGAAAACCATCACAGTTGTCGCTGGATGAGTAAGTTATTCATTTGTCTTTTCAGGGAGCTGGCCAGAAGGGAGAGATTGTTGGTGAACCCACTAAGAACGGTGCTGGGAACCCGCCTCAAGGTTGTCTGCAGTACATTCTCGACTGTAATGGCGTTGCAGTGGGTCCAAAACCAGTCCAGGCCAACTGAGTCACCCAGGAGAAAAGTGGGGGAAGTCTAGATAACAACGACGAAACTTAGCTGAACACAAGCGCAGACGTGTGTGTGTGTGGATGCTAATAGCTAGAATCAGATCTGGGTGACATGAGCTCAGTACAGCTGAGTGCTGGTCTGGACTGTGTTTTTAACTCTATGCAGTGTCAAAATGTACTGTCTACTTGTTGACCTGTTGATTTGTGTGCTTGTATAGGTCACCTATGTTTCAATAGCTGTGGTGTTTTCTTTGGGGCTGTTGTTGATGATGTAAAAAGCAGATTGTGCCTACACTGAGTTCAGTGCTGCTCTGTGCTATCCGTTTAACCCAGCTATGTATCTTTTGTTTGCCCCCCTACCCCCTTTTCTGTTTTCTATTTTGGTGTGCACCTTTAAATATTGTTCAAACTGTGGACTATGGTGCAGTTTGAAGTTTGTGTAAAATTCAATATGTATACAGTATGTGAGTGTGTGTGTATGGATGTAGTGGTGATTATTTTTCATACGTATACTAATAGATATTTATTTTTGTTTTGCATGATTGATACAAAGTACGGCGCAGTCAGTTAATAATGTCTGATCAAGTGAGATGTTCATGTAACATCGCTGTGTTCCCCAAGCTGTGTTCCCCAAGCTGTGTTCCCTATGATTCATGCATTGTGAATGTGTCATATACTGTAGAAATGCATATTATAGAAGTTCTACAGGATACATGTATTAATTACCAAACATTCATTAACACAGTGTGCATACACGTACAATAGAGACATACAGTATGTGGCCTTTCTTAGAGTTAATTTTTTCATCTATATTGTCACAATGTCACCATGGAGAAGTAAAGGGATTTAAGAATATTAATAGATGGACACATAATAAATATTAAAAAAAATGTATTAAAGATTTTATCATGTAGGATGTTGTGCAGGTGTCTGCACACACAACTTAAATATATTTAAATCATTTTGAACCAAAGAATAAATTATTTACTTTTTAATCAGTCTTTGCACTCCAGTAACAAACAATGTAAATATCAGTAAGGGGACTGTTAAGACTGCAGTATGTCACATGGAGTGTATAATTTCACCAGAGAACAATGTTCTGAGACAATATTTATGTTCTCAAATATGCTGTTGTAATTCACACGCCGGTGTGAGCTGATGCTGTATTCAAATTGTTGTCTTTTTGCGTTTGGTTGCGTGGAGGCAGACATTACAGCTGATAATAAAAAGGTGTATAATGTATGATCTGCCATATAATGACAGATATAATGCCCTCCCCTGTGACCCTCACACTGGATATTGGCTATCATGGTGTTGTTGCCATGACAACAATGCAAGAGCTCTGAGGTTTTAGTGTGCTCGCGTTACTGCCATTCAAAGATTCAATACTCGTCCTGTGAGTTGATGGAAAGTGCAATATAGATCTTAGTTTTTTACTCAATAATTTAATGTATTTATTTTGAAATCAGATCTTAGGTATAGTCATCCACACACTGAATTGTTTTAAAACATTTTTACACAAATCACTTGGTTGTTGTCCAGTGGCTTTTGTGGAGGCCATTTCATATATCTAATACCCTAAATGGTGAAACAGCTAAAAAGCAACCAAATCAACTGTAAAAAGAAATCTGTACCGTTTTCCAAAAGTAAAAAAAAGTATGTTACTACTATAAAATATGTTCAGCAAGCTCTGTGTGCAATTCTTTTCCAAGTTGTATGAAGTGCCATTGTATCTGTGAGCGTATCTTTGTAAAAGCCATGCCTGAGGCTTTATGGGTGTGATGTTCTGTTTAATAGGAAATATGCCATGGCATTGATTTTTAAGGGAGGAACATGCAGAGGTACCCCAGCTGCATGGTAGACCTTGGTTCAGTGATCGTGATTGAATATTTGATCAATTATAACTGGACGTGTTTATTTGACCATTGTGTTGAGGTGAAACTTATATATTCAGACCTGCAGGACTGTAACTATTAAGGGCCATAGTAACTTGCTAAATATATGTACTTTTAAAACCGGTGTTGGACTGTTTAAAATCAAGTTCAGAATACAATATATTGTGGAAAAACGTCCTTTCTGGATATTTCCTCTCTCTCTGTCACTGGCAATAAAGTTTCCTTTGCAATATATGTTTGTTGTGTGTCCTCATATGTGTGATGTTATGAGTAAAAATATTTCTTAAGAAAACCATTATGCTCAACAATGTTACGGGTTTTATCAAACATGCAATGAAGTGAGAAGGCCATACCACTCCAACAGTTCAAATACACCACTGCACACACCCTATTGCTTACAATGCATGAAGCGATATCTGTATTGTGATAATGCATACCCTCCGCTTTGTTTGTGCCTTTATTTTGTGTGTGTCTGTCTCACACGTTAACAATGCGGTATTACTGTATTTGTGTCAGATTAGTTAACAAATAAATCCATGAGAACATGCAAGACATATGGACATACTAACATCTCATTTTAAACATTCACTCATTATTTGGTCTTTTTTGGTAAGATGCCTGAATATCAATACTATGTTTTGTGCTGAAATTAGAGGGCCCAGTGGAACCCCAAGGATTTCTTTCAGAAAGGCATGCCCCATAGTTGACCTCTCATACAAAGTCACGATTCTCTTGTCTTCCAGCAAATCCACACTGCAAGTGAAGATACAGTGAACGCTGAGACCATCTGCACTTTGAGGAAGTCCTCTGGAAGTATGTTCTCTGACTAAAGAAGCTTTATTTTCAACCTAGATGACTCCACAACTGCTCACCTGCGAGTTTGCTTAGCTATACAGGAAATACATATTAGTTATAGTACATATTAGGTATAGTATTTGGTTCTAGTATTAGGTATTTTGTCAATGACATGATATGAACCAAGCTGTAAGGTGAATGTCTTTACAAATCAGATGTATACCCACTCCAAGAATAATGAGTTTTGTGACTGCTTCACTGGAAATGTATTTCTTTAGTTGTCTGGTACTCACTTTCTGAACATGTAACCCTAAAATGTGGTTATAGTGATTATCATTAGTAAATACTGTGTACTAAATAGTGGTTGTAGTGGTTAATTTTTAATCTATTTCTAATAACTTTAACTTAGACCCATGGTGATGATTAACTGGGCTTAGATGACATGTTTATTTCAGTTGAGATGTGAATGTGAACAGTCACTCTTGGGATTTAAAGTCCAATTTATGAAGTGAGATGAAGCAGCAAACAAAAAAAAGTGTTCTGGCTCACGAAGTGCAGGAAATAAAATGTGATTAACTTTTCTTTCAAATATTGAATGTGTGACAGAAACATTGTATATTACATGTTGTAATTCCTGACACAGAATAGACATCAAGACATTGACAGTCATTATTCACCAACGTTTATTAATCATTCAGGTTTATCATTCTCTTGATAACGCTTCTACTACATTGAACAATATCACAGAAAAATCGGATGAGTGCTTAGAGACTCCATCATGATTGCCTAGGTATACTGTATCAGCCAACCGGTGACAGCATCACAAAGTCCCACCAGATCTTCATTTCAACTAAACGCTTCCTTCTACACCTGAGCTACCTTCGCTTAGAAAGCACAAGGAACCCACAGCATATGCATATATTATCAAGTTATCATACATGGTCTTTTAACACTGTTTCAGTATTTTTGCAACATGTGTTGATATGCAACACATACAGTATGATCTGAACTAGTGAGGTTATTATAGATGTTATCAAGGGCAGTATTTTCATTCTATGTGAAGACATTCTGAAACCTTCAAGAGATCCCCTCCAGACATGTTTTAAGACACACGTCTTGAACTCTTTCCTTCGTGTCAAACTCTGCATAACCATAACAATATGTTCGAAATTCTTCTGATAACCTCAACATTTCTAGTTTGCTCTTTTCACTGATATGATGCCTTGGTGTGCATCCTCTTGTTATTCATGACAGGAGAGACTGGTCACCAGCCACCAGCACTGGTACATCTTCTGCCTACAGATGACTCATTAGTAATTGCAATGGCTGCAGAAGCCCTGATGGGAGCATATGTTTGCTGAGAAGTCTGAGATACTGGAGCTAGATGACATAGCAGACTATCACATCTGTTGTTTGTCTTAAAACAGCAAATTCATGTTGTTTGCTTTAACAAATCAGCAAACATCTCCCACAGATCAAATATGTTCACCATTATGTATTTGTGAGGCTTCCAGATAGTGCTGATGTTTTTTCCCTCTCATACCAAGCACACTGACCTGGGTCTGGTGGTAGTAAAATACACAGAAGAACTCAGAGGAATGACACTGTGTGCCCTGAAGCTCCAGCTGAGGAGCTTCCGTCTAGACTCCTCCCAGCTGCTTGCCAAGCTGCTGCACAACATGAACAACTTGTGCCTTGCGGGTGCACACTGCACCGACCATCTGCTGAAGAACACAGAAAAAGAGTAGCGCTTCCATCCCACAATGAAGGAGAATGAAAAAGTGCTGAGTGATAAACACAGGGATCACTGAATATCACCAGATTATCATTTCTAACATAACGTAACATGACATAACATAACATGACATAACATAGTTCCTTTTTAGTATGAAACACCACCAAACAAATATACACCATCAACATTGCTGCTTTAACGGTTAAATACTGTGGATAACCGAGTAGACACACAGAGCTTCTTCTTGCCATCTGGTGGTGGAGATGAGGCACAAGAGGCCTACATACAGTATCTGTGTTATTATGGTTACAAAATTAGCCAGTTGAGCTGCATGAGTGTGCCTTCACTACGTCACAGAATTGATGGAGCCATTTAAATGACAATCACAACACATCACAGAGGTGTAGGTTGCAGTTACAGCATCACATATACATATGTATCCTTCTATTGTAGGCCCATTAGGGAATAACACCCATATGAATATCAAATTGATGGGTTTTTATTGCCACATAGAGTTGAAAGGTGGTAACAGAGAAAGGCTAGTAGCCGTCTTGGTAGACACTATTAAAATGCTCACAGGGTTGCTGTTATAGATTGGCGCACCATGTCTGGGGGTCGTCTCTGTCAAATCGCATGTATATGGACATTGTCTTTCTCTCTTTCCTTTGACTCCTTTGCATTGCCTGAATGGATTTGTTTTTGAGTGAGAGAAACAGCGGAGAGCAGAGTTCTTTCTGCCTGTGATGAGCAATTCACTCATACACTTATCCAGGAAATGAAATAACTTTTAGATTCATAATTTTTAGTGGTGGAAAGTAACTAAGTGCATTTACTTAAATACTGTACTTCAGTAAAGTTTTGAGGTAGGTTTACTGTTACTTTTTAATTCTACTCTACTACATTTCAGAGACAAATTTTGTACTTTTTACTCCACTACATTTATTTGACAGTACTTACTACTTTTAAAATTTAAATTTTACATAAAAAAAATGTATATAAGCTTATAAATAAAATACATTGTTAAATATTAAACAAGGGGTTCTCAAACTTTTGGGATTTTGACCCCTTTACAAAAGATAATTGTTGCCCTTCTCAGATGGTTTCAATGCAATGCATGCTACTTCCAACCCCATTAATCATCTCATCTTGTGGTCCTATTAAAAGTATATAAAGTAGTTCTAACAGCTTTTGCTGACAATACCTCTGTAGTTTACATAAATAGGCAGGACTTTTACTTGTAATGGGGTACAATCAGTTGCCCCTTTGGGTACAAATAAAGTTCTACTTGATTTTTACATTACTGTAGTGGTACTGTACTGGTTCCACCACTGTTTATTAGGACTATATTATACTAATATGAAGAAGGCTAACACACATCATGGAGGAACATCCACTAGATGGAGCTATTGTGGGCTAGGGGTGTAGGACGTTTGGGCTCGGTGGGTTTCATTTTGGCCAGCCTGTGTGGCTTCTTAGAATGCAGAAATAGAACAGATAAACACATATAGTAAAACTGTTGTAAAAATAGATGCCTAGAGGTCAGCCGATGGCTTTGCTCTTATTGCGTTGCTCCACTTTTGATGACATGGTCTATTTTACCCTGTGATCAAATAAGCTGGAATTTAGAAAGATTCTATCATGTTTTTTGTCCTGAGCTTCAATTCAAATTCAAAATAAACACTTTGTTCCATATTTGGATCACAGCAAATATTCCCATATTTACTATACATTTGCACTTGGCACTGGACTAAGTCAAGTAGTTCTGCCCAGCAGGACCTACACGTTGGATGTTTACACTAAAACAAAATATAACTGTCGTTTTTTTGTCCCTGCCTTACTGAATGATTGTTGTTCCACTTAACTTGCCAGTGGCTATGCAGTGCACTGTAGCATCAGCCAATGGTGGAATCCCTTGGTGGCGTGTCTGGACTGGATCCCATGTGGGGTTACACCACGTTGCCACTGCTACAGCAAACATTTCACCCTGCCACAAAGTCTTGCACATGTGTGGGATTTTACTGTTAACGAACAAGAAGAGAGACAGTATAATCGGATGTCAACTGCCCACCTCACCTGCTTCCATACCTGCACTTAAAATGAAGCTCAAGTAGTCAAACATTACCAATGCAACATACAGTATGTTGACTATTCAATGTTTTTCCATGATATGAAGTCAAAAATATATACTGTATAAGGAGCACATCTTTGGCAAAGTAATTTAACTTAATTTTATTAAAATATTGAATAGACAACTTTCTCACCACGTACACAAAAATGTTTAACCTCCTGAAAGAGACATCAAAAGACAAAAAAATACAAATTAGTTTCCAAATCATTTGAAACATTTAAGACAACCGCCAAATGTCCAGCTCATTATAGCCTACCCGTGGTGAGGACTGATAAGAATGTGTGTTTACTCAGAGCTTTTAAGCAAATGTGTAGACTGTTGAAACATGACCATTGCTTTTGCTAAAATGTGCAAATTGAAATTTTACGTCATCACTCATGCTCGCTGTCTGACACGCTTTAAGTCCTCCAAAATGACCCCAAAATATAAACAAAAAAAAAAAAAAAAAGACAACAATTTCCCATATCTACGCAATTATCATTTATGACAATGCAAAATCAACTACTACTGTGCAACTAAATGGACTACATCCAACGGCTTTGTTTGTGATAACAAGAGGAGGTGAATTGTGCAGGATCTTAGTCCAGGCTTTGTTTCCTCTTAAGGCATGTAAGCTTGAAAGGTCCTCTTCATCAGAAACCAGGGCTGCCAGATTGAAGGGTGTGCTTCACATCACAGAACCCAAATCAAGAGAGACACATCTGTCTGTCTTTCTCTTGAGCTTCCTTCAGTGTCCATTTATCGTTGTCTTAGGTAGGTGTGCGTGCATGTATTTACAAACTTTACCGAATGCATTGCCTCTGCATACTTCCTAATACGTGCAGTGATGATAAGCAAGGCACCAAATCGATGCATCTTATGACAGCCTCTTCATGTGTACATCCCACTGCAATCCATCATCACTCACTCCCTTCTGTAGTAAATCTCAGATGCACTTCCCTGTCTCCTCTCCTCCTTACATATTCTATTGATTAGCATGGGTTTATGTATGATTGCAGTACATCGTTAGGTCTACATTTGCATCTGTATGTGGACAATTTTGGGCGTACTGAGCATTTGAACTGTTTGGGATATTTTGAAAGAGAAAGAAGAAGGGAGGGAGGGGGGGAGAGGGGGGAGTGTAAGGGGCGGTGCTGTCTGAGCCTCTAGAAAACAGGCAGTCTGGTGGAGGTCAGAGTACAGGCATTGATATCCTCAGTGTGAGAGGCTCTGTGCAGGGACGGTTCTGAGGTACTGCGGTTTATCTTAGGTAGGGCATGCTGGAGAAGCTCAATGGAGGACAAGATCTAAAAAAAAAATAATAATAAAAAGAAAGAGAAGAAGAAATAAGAGATTAATTAAACAAAACACTTTTTGTTTAGCTTGAAGTCTACAATTAGACTGTACTTCACCTGCGGGAAGAGTGGCCTCTCGTCCTTGGACTTCTTGATGCAGTCGGCCACCAACCTTTTCATGGCTTTAGGGCAGTTCTTGTAGAGCTTACTGAGGTCTGGAGACAAATAGCCTCTTCCCACCATGAAGATAATCTGAGAGGAGGGAGTCACACACAGCAGACAGACTGAGGGAGTGTGCGGAGCATTGATCACATTTGCAAATATTTCAGAGTTGAACTATTGATCCAAGTCAGTGCGACAGTAAGGACATCTGATCAGTCCTAAATCAGCAGTCCATCTCAGAGATATTTTAGAAGCCAGTGAGCCAAAGGTGACAATCCTCTGAAACACGGCAGCTATTGTGAAGGCATGAGTGCATGATGCAGCAGAGATAGAATGGATGATAAGAGTACTCTATGTGCTTTCCAGTTCAGCAGTGGAACAGAACAGTACTTATGGGCACACTTTGTACTTCAGCCTATTTTAAATAAACACAGTGAACTGAACAAGGAACCAGACACGATCCAAACCAGGTCTTGTGGCCTGTGGGAGGACGAACCCCCCCCCCCCCCACACACACACACACACACACACCTTTCCTCACCCCCGAACAGGGTTGTGTTACGGGGTCTAAAATTAGGCCAGTGGCTCCAGGACGCCCGCCTCTGTTCCATGGTGGGCCTTAGGCCAGCTCCACAACCCCCTTCAGACAGCGACCCAGTGTCTTTCCACCACCTTCTGGCCCTGGCCTCGCAGCCTGACACTGGGACCCAGGCGAGGACTAGAGCTTAGGTACAGGTCTGACTGTGGGCTACAGCTCTGTTTTACACACCCAAATCTAACAAAGTAGCAACAACTTGCAGTCTTAATATCACCTATACGCAGATCTGTACCACTAAACTATTGTCACCTGACATACAGTATGACATGTAGAAATGATGAGACTTTACCTGATCTCTAGTTGCTATCAGGGAGTATGGGAGCTCTCCCGTCATTAGCTCAAAGAGAACAATTCCATAGGAATAGACATCAGACTGGAAGCTGTAGGGGTTGTTATCCTGCATCCGGATAACCTCAGGAGCCTGTGGACATACAGATTTTTAAAAAGAAACACAAGGGATGATATTTTCTTTTTAAATTTTTTTATAATTTGTTTCAATGTAGTCTTCTTATATGCTTAAGTGAACTCAAAGCTGTGTTACTGACCATCCAGAGAATGGATCCAGAGGGCTGCTCCACCTGATGAGAGCCGCTCCATCTGGCCTTCACCGTTGCCAGACCAAAGTCTCCAATTTTCACCGTTAGCCCTTCATGCAAGAAGATGTCTACGCTGCTGTCAAGGAATCCCAGCTAAAGCACACGGAGGAAACGCAAATCCTGATCAGTGTGAGGATTACACTGCACTAAGTCACACTCACACACACTCACACTCTCACACACGCGAAAGGATACTGTTGGACTTCATGTCACGATGAATGATGTTCTTTGCATGCAGATAGCTAAAAAAATGAGGAAGAAAAAAAAATTAGATGACATCTTGGTTCCTTTTAATTTTGTTTATCAGTAAAGCTCCAATCGTCAGGGCTTACTCCATGCCCTGAGCTGTCTGCCTGGCGATGTCTATGAGCTGGATTATCTTGAAGTTTGTCTCCAGGACGTGAATGTGTTTGTAGAGGCTGCTGCCTTCACACCACTGGGTCACAATGGCCAGGTTGTCCTTCGTCATGTAGCCCATGAACAACAGGATGTTGACATGTCGTGTTTTCCTGCGACCAGAGGAAGAGCAAAAGAGGAAATTACCAAAACGAAGATAAAATCAAAGTTTGCATTGAAGATGATTCACCAAGAATTTAACAATTTGCAACTTTCAAAAACATCTGAAAAACGCAGCTTAACAAAAACACCCAATGCATCAATGCCATTGCTTACCTCAAGACTGCCACTTCATTTCTGAATGCCTGAAACTGCTCTGGTGTGGGGTCAGTCACCTTCAAAATCTTCACTGCTACATCGCCTACAATGCAAATAGTCTGCTCAGTTACCACTGACCCACAGAAACCCACTGTGAGCTCATATGAAAAGCCATGCTGCATGCACACGGATCACTTTTCAACCATTTTATGTGTCAGGTAACTGATTTGAAAGTGTTAAGTGTAGTATGAAAATGTGAAAGTGCTAGTGGTTACACCTGAATGTGCCCTGCCCCATCTGAAATGCATTCCTACCATGCCATTTCCCTTTGTACACAGTTCCAAATGAGCCTGAACCGATGCGGGAGTTCAGATAGACCTCACTGGCCTCAATCTCCCAGTAGTAACTGGAGTCCCTCTTGTCCCGAGGCCTCTGGATAAACAGAAATCAACAAGTAGGGTAGATTGCATAACTGGTCTGAAAGTATTTACTCTATAGCAGGTTTACTACAGGTTTCACCAAGTCAAATTTAAGACTTTAAAGACCTTTTTAAGACCATTATGAATGAAATTTAAGACCTATATCACAACATCAACAAAAAAAAAGTCAGATGTCAGTCCGGAAACGTTTTCTGAAACAAATCCCCGATTTCCTCATTGGCATTATAGGACTGGTGTCTAGATTGCAAATAAGTTGCAGATCGGTCTCATTTCTAGTCATAATACAGAGAATGATATATTTGGACTAGCAACAGAAAAACACCACAGAATTAAAAAAAAAAAAAAAAAAAAAAAAACATTCTAAAGCGCTGCAGGAACATTTCAACGATCAGTAGAGGTAGCATTACATGGACGAAGAAAAATTAAGACCTTTTAAAATTATTTTAAGACACACACACACAAATTTAAAAGGAGTACTAGAATATTTTATTCAAGTAAAATTAATATTACTCCCGAAATGTAGCGAATAACAATGCTTCATAAAATAAGTAAAATGGCTGATCTTTAGAAAAAAATTGCCTCATTCATTACCTCCTCTTCTGCATACAAGACAAAACATAGAACTTACAATTTTATTTTTCTCCTGAGTGTTGAAGGACGGGGCCCTCTCTCGCTGGGCAGGTGCAGGGGCTTTGGACTGGGGCTGGGACCAGCCTGTAGGGCTCTGGCTGGGGGAACTCCCCGCTTAGAAGATTGAAGCAATTCAGAATGGAAGGAAATCAATCATTTAGTCCAGGGAACTCTATGTAGATGTTGAACTTAAATGTGGCACTTTGTAGTTTGGCTTATTTGAAGCTATTGTACTTTGAAGCTAATGCACTTCATCTAAAGTATATGGTGAATTTTTTTACCATACATACGTGAATCAAGGAGAAAGGAATAGAAATTCGCAATACTCAATACCTTCGAATGGCAATACTTCTAGAATTGCAATAAATAAAGAAAAAAGAAATCCCAATACAAATCGAATCGGCACCCATGTATCGTGGAAGAATCGAATCGGGACAAAAGCATAATCGACCCAGCCCTAGCGTCCGATAGCAAAACTTAATTTTTTAGGATGTCACTAAATGGAGTATAAGAATTCTCTCTAATCTATTCTTCTCTATTTAACTATTTGGGACACAGCTCCACGCTTGTATCAGGATCACCCTAAAAAAATGAAGCTATGATACATGAACATGAAGTGGCCTATCACATAAAGATTAGTGTTGTATTACCACCTCTACTGCTCAGCTATTTTTAATGTCTGTTGAATAGGATAGGTAGACCTCAATGTCCAATGAGAAATTTCCATTTTGGAGGTAGAAGCGGATGGCTAGATAATCAATAGACAGGTTTGAATTTGAACAGGTTTGAATTTGAACACCTCTATATTTTAAATGAATGCACAATTAAAAAGGGGGGTAAGATAGTGGGGAAGGTGAAGGGAGGAAGTGTGTTATGCAGCACAAAAGTACACAACATGACAAAATGCAGAGCAAGTACTTACCCGAGTCGTGATCACGCATTGCATCCTAGAGACAAAAAAAAAAAAAATACTTCTGTCAGCGTGTTCAAACAGTAAAACACACGCTGTGCAGTCACTTGTGGTTTGACTTCAGTACTAAGATGTGAATGCAGATAGCCTGTTTGCAATGCATGCCATTCAGACCGCACAAAGACGCTCCGCTTTCTAACCTTTTCTGGACTCTCAGATGAGGCCTCAACAAAAGACTGGGAGAAGTGCACAATACCTACTTTCCTCTTCAGCCAGAATCTATGGCACCAGGAGCTCGGGGAGGTATTCAGGCAGTCTAGCTACTCCCAGCAGGGTACACAATACAACAGGCCAGTGAGGACAGGAGGAAAAGGGACACAGTAAAGGAAAGTAAGGAAGGAATGATGCAAAGAGTGATGCCCAGGTTACTGCCTGGACAGAATATAGAGAATATATCCCACAAAGTAAGTCAAACGAGTGAGCTGATTATGCAAGAAAAATGGACAGTGAAAAAGCAGAAACTAGAACTAAACAGGGGGAAGTCAAGTGTCGCACATTTTAAAAAAAATCGCTAAAATAAGATGCCATCAGGGGAATTACACAAAACAGGCTCAACCCCGTCCAGGTGGATTGGATAACATAACACAGAGGTAGATAAGAGGTAGAAAGAAGCAAGGCGAAGATAGTTTGAATGCCTAGAGACTTACGTAGGAGATATTTTAGGAGTGGCTTGAACCTATAGGAGTACCCAAGGAGTTTGGTGTGTAGTTACCTCAATCATGCTGCTGTCTACAGGCATGGTAGTGCTAACCATGTGGACGTTGGGCGTGGAAGTGGAGCGCTGTCTCTGGGAGAGCCAGCCGCCTGTGGGTGTGTAAGGCGTGGTGTAGTTGAAGGCATGGGGGGTGGAATATCGGTGGGCTGAGCTGTGAAGGTGAACAGAGATGAATATTACGACAGAGCAGCTATAGTTTGTCTACATCTTGTGTCACTGCTTCAAAATGACACAGACACACAGTTGCCATTTGACAGAAAAAGCGAACACTGAATGCTGTGACTTCTTTAAAAATTGGACTGCCGTGGGTGTGGTGGTGGTTGATGCAGGGGCTTTCTGGTTTCATTTCTGTCATTTTCTCTCCCTTTCCCATTTCAAGCTTCATCTGTTTATATTGTGCCATCAACAAACTGCTACCACACATGCAAAATCAATAAGAGGCATACCATATTGGGGGGAGGGGCTAGCACTGTGAGGAAGTAGTTCTTGGTTCATTTTATTGTGGCCTTGCCTTTATACCATTTTCGGCTAACTTCACACTGTAGAGGTATTTTGCCCTTGATGTTTGCCAAGATCAGTATTGGCTCAGCTGAAGAGTACAAAGCTCACCAGCCAAAAATGTTAATCTGCAAAGAATCCAAATGTAAGTCTGACTTGAGAAGTTCATTTTACAAGCCCAAAATCGAATCCAGTTCAAAAATCCCAAAACAGCCCTGTTACTGGATTATTAAAAACTGTGCTGTACTGTAGCTGCTGGTTAAAATGGGGACAGTGGAAGCTGAGTGACGTATATAAACAGAGATCATATTAAATAACACTTATGACCATGGAGTACACTCCTTGAGAACAATCCCCCTTCTGGCAATACATGACTATGTTTCAAAAGAGTATTTCAGATCCTCTGCATGGAACAACTTGATACTTTGTGAGCGCTAATTTGGCAGCTCAGAGTGCTTTTTAACCATCTTAAGTGCTCCTGAAACAACAGGCTCTTTTCACGCATCTCATTACATCAGCACTTGGACTGGTAAGCCCCCATAAAGCTGAGGACGTTATTAAAAATAGGATTCCATTCAAGTAAGATTAAGGTTCTTGCCACATTAGAACTATGGCTGTTTTGCAGTCAAGCATGACAAATAACAGAAAATTACAAAAGGTCATCATGGCTTCCTAAACCTGCCAATGTATCTCCACATCCATTAACAGTAAACTCATCCAATACCTCATTTTTATTAGTCAGTACTCTGCAGCAACTAAAAAATTTATTTTTTTACATTTTCTTGTTCTTTCTGCATTGCCAGCAGTTTGCAGTTCACACAGCACCCCACGTTTTTGACCTCTTGTAGCTATGAAGCGGTTTTTGAATGAAAGGGCCCCGGTTTTGTTTATCTCATGCACACGCAGGGCAATGCACCCGTAAAGACAGGGAAGAGGAAACGGTTAGCAAGTAAACATGGATGTAAACAATGCTGGGTTTGAAATACTTAAACGGCTTTGCGAAGGTTTTACGAGGATTGGACACATTTGTTAGAGCTCAAGAATACACACACAATGCGTCTGGGTGACTAACACTGAATGTAAACATAACTTTTGTTTGTTTACAAGAAAACTCTACAGGGCCCGACTAAAAGACAAGTAATGTCCTTCTTTCCTCTGGAGGCAAAAGAGGAGGGCTCAGTTCAGAAAAAGCATTTTCATATAGTTTGTGCATGCGTATGCTCAGTTTTCCATGTATCATTTGCACCTGAGAATGGGTAAAATGTAATCTTGAGGGCAATGACTACTGTAGGTACGAATAGAATGTAGCCTATAATACTAAAAACACTGAGAGGATGGGTTATGGATTGGTCAAACATTAAAAACTTTGCCTTACCTCGGAAACCGTGATAAGGATTCTCTCATTCGCCGGGACGTCAGTGGGGGGAGTGACGGGGCACCGCTCTCACCAGGTGTTGGACACAACCTGAAGATGAAGAGTGATAGAGAGTGAATCTCCCGTAGCATACAGTGTGCGGGAATGTGGCAGCGCTTAATCAAATAACAGCTGACTGCTACAGACTACAGTGGTCGTCAGGTGAAAGGACTCATCTCTTCACTGACAACGATATGGATCATGCTTACGGTCTGTGCTATAGCCTGCATGCAAAATAAACACTAATAAGCTGCTATTCTCAGTGCGAGTATGCAAATCCATATATATACGGGCTAAGACCTAATCAGGAGACCTGTGGTATCAGCAGAACCAGCTTTCCCTATTTCATCTCAGCAACACAATTTCTGATGCACTATGAATATGTATCTATATTCTATATGGCAAGCATATCTGTCAGTTATATTTCTATAATGAATTATTCGTGATGTAATGTTCAAAAAGTATTGTTACAGAATGTACTGACAAGTTACTGATGGCCTTTCTTATTCTTATATTCTTCTCATTTCAAGGTGAAGACACTTACAGGAGTTGTCTGATATTGCTCCAGTCCACACACATCGTGGGCACTTTGGTGCTACAATGCTCATGGAATTTGTAGCCGCACGTTTGGCAACGGAAACCATTCAAAAGAAACTTCTGGCAAATGTCACAGAACGCTAGTTTCAGATATGTTTTCCGAACCTGAAAATGACAGAAATGGTTTTTTTTTAATTTCTTTAGCAGTAACACTTTGCAGTGACTTGAGGGTGAGGATATTGTAAAAGCTTTAGGTACTCACAAAATTATGCGTTGTCAAGGGAACGTGATCTAAAACCTCCACCAGTAGCTCATCTCCAATCAGGGAGGTGCAGTCAGTGTTCCAATCCATGCGTAATTTTTTACTAGTGCAAAAAACAAAAACAAAGGACAAAAGGCTTTGCATGAAGGGGTAATAACCACAGCGGGTAGGAATGTGATTTGCACGGTGGTCCTGAGCTCACCTCCTCTGTCCTGGATGCAGCCTAAAAACAGCGCAGCACTGAGGCTGCAGACCTCGCACCTTTAATGCTTTAATCAGGCAACTGTGCAGGGTCATTCCTGGTCGCACGTTTACCTGAGGGGCAAAAAAGTATTCATTCCTCTCTTGCCTGCCAGGATGTAAGCAGCTCCATATTCCTCTAGGTACTATGTGTTCAACTGCAGTATTTTTGCGGCCTTATTGGAAGTCTGGAAATCAGTATGCCATCTTCTGCATGCAGGAAAAAAATCCACTCACCACAGTGCGCTGCTGGTTTGGGAGGTAGACACGGATAGTGCTGTTCGTCTTAGAGTCGGGCATCTTGCTGTCGTCTGAGGAGCGACGCTGACAAGGAAAGCCCTGGACCAACGTCGGGGAAAGGCACGGGCCCTCGAACGCGGAGTCCTTCATTCCGAAACCGTTGCTCAGGGTCTTCCACGCTCCCTGGAGGTGCTCCATTAGTAAAGCTAAGTGCACTCAATCTGTCAAGTGCACTCTGAAAAAAAGAAAAGAAAATGCACACAGTATTACTAGTCCAAATGCTTGAGAGCTCACACCAAGTATTGACTCCCTAATATTACCTAATATATCAGTTCTCTTTCTTCTGTGTAAGAATATTGGTGGTGTGCCAACTTGGTGTAAAAGTTTAGGTTTGGGTTATGACATCACAGACTTGTTCATTGTTTGATGAGATCTCCAAACATCATCTCTCCAAGTGCAACCAACCCTCTTGGGTGATGCCATGATTAGGGCCATTTCAGGGTTATGCCAGTTTGTTAGTAGCAAGTATGACAGGAAAAGTAAAGAGAACATGTACTGTTGTGAACTGTTTAGTGGTCATATTTGCTTATTAAACTATGGGCTCAAATCTACACTATAATCACACTATAGAAGTAGTTTTAAGAATAGCAAGTGCTCTTTTTCGGCATAACAAGCAATTGCCCTCTTTTCATTTGAGAGGGAGCAGCAGAGCAATGTAGACACACTAATTCACTCAGAACAGAGGAATCTCAGGTTGTTACAGAAGTCAGCCTTATATGCGCTCAACAGACTTTTTCTGCATGGTCAGGCATAGGGCTGCACGATATTAGGAAAATATCTAAACGCGATTATTTTGACTGATATTGCGATTGCGATATGATTCACGATATTGGAAGGAATGATCATTTTTGTATAGTTTTTCTCATTTTCATTGAAAAAAAACAAATTGTGATTTTTTTTTGCAAGGATCTGTACCAAAAAAAGATTTTTTTTCTTTAGTCTGTAGGATACGATTTGTAGGCTGGGATGTCTCTGCAGCACCAAAATACTTTATTGTACAATTGTTTGACACATATTTTATCTATCCAACAAATATTGCACCCCCCCCTGCGATTTGGATATTGCACTAGTTCATATTGCAATTTCGATAAAATTGAGATTAATTGTGCAACCCTAGTCAGGCAACTAAAACTCAACAGCTTGTAACATTTAATATCACAATGTTCATATATAATGTCTAATTTTAAAAGATAGAGGAAAATAATAACTTTAAAAACACTGGTGCACTAAACAAAAACAACTATGCTTCTTGAAAACAAAAAAATATATATTATTTATCAACCATGCCATGGCTTGAAGAAACTTTTGCTTTGTTTTCAATACAAACTTCAGAATTTGTAAAATTTGACTGATTCTTGGTCTTCATTTTCAGTGTGTATACTTTAACTCTGGGGGGGGAAAAAGAACTCCTAATTATCTCTGGTGAGTCCTATACAAAGACCTTCAGTTAACGCTGAAGACATGATCACTGCAGTTGGTGGTTAGCTGTCACAGTACACGTACAGGTGTGTCATCAACACAGAAAAGCAGGAACTTGGAAGATTGTGGGTCTTCCACCCTTCCCACCATGCTGCAGGACTGGTGTTCAAAACAAGTGCTGTGATCCATCCAGAAAAGGGCTAAGTTATCAACAGAAAAAAAAAAAGTGAAGTCCAGAATAATTAGACTTTACTCTTATGTGCCGCTTAGAGCTGCTCTACATAACACACCACTCTACATAACGCAGTCAACTTTACAATCCCACAACTATTGTTGCATCCACAGAGGGGATATCTTTGTAGGTGAGGTCAGTGTCAGCAGGTTAGCATATTTTGGGAGACTTACGTGGGCTCGCTAAACTGACTTTTAAACGCCTTCAATTGAGTTCCAATTAAATCCAACTTACTAATAAACGTACTAGTAAAATAAGCCTACTAATGACAGGCTTGCACGATTTACACAACTACGGAAGCTATTAGTGTTTTTAAGGCCTGGTAGATCCAGTTATTACTGTGAAATTGCCTGTAGGCCCTCAGAGGCGATCTCTATCGTTAAACTTCACTGCTCTGTTCACTCTCCATTCAAATGCCCCTTGTTCAAACGATGCATGTCGTGGTCATGCGCCTTATGGAGAAGCATTAACAAGTAGGTTGTAGTTAGCTTATTTTTTTAAAACATAATTCAAAAGAGTAGCGATGCTAAGAGCAAGTAGCCTGTGCGTGCGCTTACCAAGAGAAGTTAGGAAAGTTGTGCTCCGCCATAACTTCAGGAAAAAGTGGCGTCGGTGACATCATCATATTTGCAACGCATTCAAAGAAAAAGGAAAAAGTCGAAGTTGGTAAAGAACCTGAAATTGTATCAAATTATGGATCCGGTAAATGTAGCAATAACGGTAAGACGTGGAGGTCACAGGCGGGTCTCTTTTACGAGCCACCAAATATAATAGAGGAAAAGTTTGATCTCCCAGTCGTGGTAAATAAAGAGAAAAAAAAAAATCCGTCGGACCCTCAAAGTGACAAGGCGAGGGATAGCCTACTCTTGAGTCCCGTGAAGAACTTTCAAATTAAAACTCCCAATAATTGATCGCCACTGCCTCGCTTTTAAATCAATATTGACGTAGTTAAGGAGAAGGTGAAAAGGTTTGAGTTGGTGTCGTGCGTCCGTCTGACGCCAGTGATTGAAACAGGACCTTGCAGTCATAACAAGAGTTGCAAGCATCATCAGCATTACTCACACTGCGCAGCTATAGCACACATTTAATCCCTCCCACTATGGTAAAACAGTTGTTTTTGCTTATTTTAAATGAAAAGTACATTTTGAAATGTTGGTTTCTAAATATGTGACCCTATTTTACAGCACACTAATAGGCTAGTCTATTTAAAGTCCTATTGTGTAGCCGCTATACGTTGCGTTGAGCTCATACAGGTTCATTTTCCTTAAAGGCATGCGTGTGAAACATTAATATAGGTTTTTAATGCACATTTATTAAAATAATAGTTGCAACAGCAACTTTTGAAAAAAAAAAAAAAAAATCGGCCCACTACCGGTTTGGAGTAAATCCATTTTGAACTCCAAGTGCACCATCATCTGGAGATTTGGGGACAGTGCAGCATTGTAGCATTGGGAATTATTTAGGAGCCTTCCTGATATTCATGACAGCCATGCTACATTTTACACATCTAAACAAAAAGACAATAAATAGTCGACTTGTAGTATGGCATGTAAGGCTACAAAAAAAGTTCCACCTATAGGCCTATTAGGTGTGAAGATTTTTCTTCAAATTGAAGGAAATGCATAATTCTTTAGTTCGTGGATTTGAAATGGTTACAATAACAGACTTAAACATAATCTTTTTTGTTAGCCAAGAACACATCTTATTCTTTCCAAAACTGGTCTCGAAACAGTACAATTGTGAACCCGTAACCTCTACACTCACCATGTGTTCACCATCTCTGTAGCATCCCGGTCTGGGTCCCCTGAGGTACCCTAATTACAGATGGCTCATAGGTCCTTTCAGGAAGCTGGAGTTGACACCATCTGAGATTAAAACAGCTTCATCAACATCCCGGGTCAGTGTGTCTTGATGGATTCAGCATACATTGTTTCCATAAAGCAGCAGCAGACAATTTTTGCTAGAAATCTAAATCACAAACCCATGTTATATTCCAATTTTGCGTTCATTCTACCCATCTAACTTTACAATTTAGTCTATTTTCTAAGAGATATTCCATCTAACAAATAACAGACATGCCAAATACTGTTTCTGTGAAGATGAGGGCAGGGCTTTCTCATTGTGGAGCGTTTTAAGGTAGCCTACTCCACCCCACATGCAATAGTGCAAGTGTATTTTAGTCAGCATGGGGGAAATATGGTGATACATCTTTTAAACCATTCAAAATTATGCACCACAGGTTGTGACATTTCCCCCTGCTTTGTATCAAAGGTTGTGAGCTGCAGAACAAAGACCATGGGTAATAATAATTGCTATCTCAGAGCTTTACAACAAAAGCCACCTTAAGACCGAGATGAATGCATCTTTGCCATTATTGATCTGACTGAGCACTCAGGCCAGTTAGCTGAGATGCTTGCAGCTCCCATGGATTGTTGTCTATATCAGTCCACTTGTATTTAAAATATGATGCAATCAGAATTCGTTAAACAAGAAGGGTCCGCTTCAGGGTTATACAATTAGTCTGAAACAAATACACACTATTGCTAGATTGTTATGCTATTATTTAGGTCTATTTATTTATTAGTTTAACTTTGGGGCATTCTCAAACAAACTAAGTAGCATAACCTCCATCCACCATCACTGACTAATAATTGTTGCTTATTTGCTCAGATTCAGATCAAAGATTCTGATCCACTTTAGTCTAGAACACACACTTCAAATACACTTTTTACTTCCACACTTTCATCTGCCTTTGTAGCATTTATTAAGAACCAGAAGATCTCTACAGGCTGATTCTGTAAACAAAGCCACTCTGAGACATGTCTTAGATACTGCTGTTGATTTAATTAAATAAAACTGTAGATATGAGGAAAGTTAGCTGGAATGGGTTACTGAAGAGATGAAAGTGGTCACTGTAGGCCTACAGCCTAATCACACAATATAGGCTATTATCACATGAACCATTGACCATTTCAAATATATTTTAAGTTTCATTTTAAAATGTGAATAGTTTGCATTTTACATCCACCTTTCTTCATTTTTGGAAATGATAGTATGACCTTTATTGTGAGTTTAGTCGTAGTAGTACCATATTGCTATTATACATCTTTCTTCCCTAATGTTGGTCATTAAGTTGGAAAAAATAAGTCCAGTCTAGGGAAAGGGGATCATTCTGTATCCATGATTGGCTGAATCATAGAGGCGGTGTCCAGACATTCTCGTGTTCGATTGGTTGCTTGTAGAGTATGTGACCAATGACTATGCAGGTTTTTACTGGATACTGTGAATGGCAATTCAGGAACTCCCGTTCATCACACCGCATGTAGCGCAAAGAAGGAGGCGTAAACACTGACAGAGCTAGGTAGCCAGCGAGGTAAGCAATAAAACAGCACTAAAATGTGTTTAATCAATATACATTATACATCTGTAAACTTTGAAACGACACCGTGTTAAAACTGGTAATAGCGGAAAATAAGGTATTTGGTCGGGTTTCTTGTTTATAAACGCACTGGTTTGGTCTTACTAACGAAGCATCGGGTTCTCAGTCCGGCCTGCTAACGTTAGCTCGTCACAACGACTTTGGTGTGTGCGCCCTGCGCGGGAAATTTTGTTTTTACGGTATATTTACTTGAATACCCGGCAGAAACCATCTACGGCAACCCTTTATCGCCCTAAGTGACGGACCGACACTTTCTTACTAGAGGGGGAAGACCGATCGTCGACTGAACCGTGCTTCTCGGTCGTGATCGTGAGGTGGTGTGCTAACATGTGCTAGCCAGCAGCACCAGTGTCTCGCGAGTACGCAGAAAAATCAACGTGACTAGGCCAACGTTAGCGTAGCTTCAACCTTTGGCATTTGATTCTGTTTCAGATCGGAAACACGTTGTCAGGTTCACTTAGCTACGTGGATAACGGCCCGTAGATTCTTTTAAAAAAAGAACTTGCGTTATCTTTAATCTTTAGTAGTCCTCCGGCTTGCAATTTTAGCAGATGCTCATCATAACACGATGTGGTGGGACTGCCCTCTGGAGCTAGCTTTGCAACTTAGCATACAACCCACGGCATGCTTTCATGGTCATTTATGTAGTGCCGTTAATCGGTGGCGTGTGGCACCGTCGTGGAATAAATGATCGAAGATAATTTAAACTCAGCTGTTTGTAGCTACTCCAGTGGAAACGAGCTCTTCTGTTGCTACTTTAGAAACACTGTTTCAGTAACTATTTAGCAAAAACAGTATTATGTAAGCCATAACTCGAGGCCCGGCGTGCATTTGGATGGCCATTATAAGTATTTGAAGCAACAAGTTGAGACTTTGCTCTAATACACAGGTTACTTAAATCCAAATGCCTTGTTTTGTTCTACCAAATAGTTTTCTGGGTAACATTACTTACCACTAAGCGCTTGATTACTCATTAACTCACATTCTTCCCGACCTGATGTCTTTAGCACCGTCAGCAAACGAAAGAAGTGTGGCCTATGGCGATCACAACATGATTCCGTTGAGGAAATCGTGTAAGTTAGCTTAGTAGTTAGTTGTAGTCTGATGGCCAATAATGATAGACACCACAGCTGAAAAATGTACATGTTTGATTGTAGATTTAGATCCCCCTGGTAGTCATGCTAGACTCACTCGTGCAGTACTGGTGGGACAGTTGAGTACTGTACTCAGATATGAAGAATTGTGTTTTAAATAATCGTAATCTTTTTAAATGGTTTTGATGAGATTATTATGTCCATGATCAGGGCATTCTTGATGACATGGCACTAATGACACCTGGTTGCACTGCTTAAACATCCCACCATCAGCAACAGCTGTCCATTTACTGCTTGTAAACAGCTGCATTGCAAGATTTATTGTTCCAACAGGCTTTTACACCACATATGACAAATAGCTAAATATGTGTGTTGTAGAGTTAAAGCACATTTGTTCTTTAATTTTTTTGCTTTCAGTTTATTTTGCACAATTTTTTTTATAATAAAACAAACTCAATGTGTTAGTAAGCCTGGAAGTAGTCTAAAGAGATTTGGCTACTAGTGACGAGAGGGTTTTAACAGCATACGAAGCAGCTTAATTGTTGAATGAGAGGTCACTTTCTAAGCTTTATTAAAGCCAGAATGTAGAAAATGAAAACAATATACACTGGCATAAATATCCTCCCAAATTCTTGCCTGTGCTATAATGTACAGATGGAATATTATGATGATGCATGTCAAGATAATAGCCACATTCCCAGTTGAAAAGAATTGTCGTCCTTTTGTGTGTTTGGTGCAGAAGCGCAGAAAGATGGCTGAGAATCCCAGCTAAAATGCGCCCAGTGTAGACTGTGTGTGTGTGAGTTCAATAGTGCCTCTAAATATTTTGCTTTTAACTGAATTTTGTTTACTGATATGTGTCATGTTTTTGTTCAGAGAATGGAAATGAGCAGTAGCAGCGAGTGCTTTGGATGTGGCCGCTCTGGGCATTGGGTCAAGCATTGCCCAAGCGCACGTGGTGGAGGAGGTGGACGCGGCAGGGGTCGGGGACGAGGCAAGGGTACTATCTAATATTCAGGCCACACCCAGTACAAAATAATTATTACAATAATCTGTCTTACATATTTTTCACTACACATTATCATAGACCGTATGACATATGTTATCATGACTACGTCTGCTATAAATACAATTGAACTGAATGTGTTATTCCCTATGTAGCTGTAGTGTGGGGTTACAGATGGGGTCTTGTTACAGCATTCCCAATGGAACATGTTCATTTGGGGAGTTGCAGCCATAAATTAAAACCTTGTCTTCTGTTCATCTTTGCATACTAATCTGTCTGTCATTCCAGAGCTGTTCTGTTATCGGTGTGGAGACCAAGGACACATGGCCAGGGACTGTGACCAAACTGAGGATGGTGTGCATTGCAGTTCTAATTCTTCCATTTCAGTTCTAGTTAGTTGGTGTGAAGTGGTGTTTTCTTACACCACGTTACAGAAGTAATTACAACATTTTGATCTCCATGGTACACATAACAGTATAGTATCTACAAGATTTAACATTTATTTAGAACCAACCTTTTTAAATTTTTTGAAATGGCAATACATTTTTGACAAATGGGTATGTTTTTTTTTATTTCATTTTTATTTATTTTTTTCTGTTTAGCATGCTACAACTGCCACAGGAGTGGCCACATTTCCCGGGACTGCAAGGAGCCCAAAAAGGAGAGGGAGCAGCTCTGCTACACCTGCGGCAAAGCTGGCCACATGGCCCGTGACTGTGATCATGCCAACGAGCAGAAGTGCTACTCCTGCGGTGGGTTTGGCCACATCCAGAAACTTTGCGATAAGGTGAAATGTTACAGGTGAGTTGACTCGTAGTCCAGTTTTAAGTCTTCTCTTTACAACATTACAGTATTTCTTATTGTGTTCCTGTTTTTGTTTTCTGATGTTCACTTGAAAGCCTTTTTATTGTCTCTCACTTGAGCTAACAACTTTCGTATCCTCTAGGTGTGGCGATATTGGCCACGTTGCTGTGCATTGCAGTAAAGCCAGCGAGACTAACTGCTACAACTGCGGAAAGGCGGGCCACCTGGCAAAAGATTGCACCATTGAAGGCAGTGCATAATCAGTGCCCTCTGTTGCCCCTCCTTTTTTCAGATTGATGGTTGGTTGTATTATTTTCTCTGAATCCTCTTCACTGGCCAATGGTTGGCTAACGGAGGCTAGTCCCAGGCCAGTGAGCCTCTCGACATGTAATACAATGAAAGGGGTGAAAAAAAATCTTTCTGCATTCAATACAAAAATGTTTTAGTTTGGTAGCGGTGTTATGTATAATGCTTTGTTAAAGAACCCCCCTTTCCAAGCCACTGGTGATCAGAGATGAATAAATGGGACTAAATATGGAAATCTATAGGACCTCTGAGCTTGTGGAAGAGAGCCTCAGTAAAATGAGATAGAAGAAGGGAGTAAATGGAAACCAAACTTCCATGTATGGTTATTTTGGTTTGTTTTAGTGGGATATGAGTTGGCCAAGAGAGTATGACATGGAAACAGTTCATAACATGATGCATTTCAGCCCTACAAGCAGCTAAATGGGCGATAACAAACCACATGTTATATTGCTACGATATAAACATTTTGGAGGTATTAAAAGAAACGCGTTCTTTTATAGAAATCTGTTTACAATTTAAATATCACTTGGTAGTCCAAGGTAGACTTTTTCTTTTAAAATGGCTTTGGAATTTTTGTTTTTTTACCTTGGCGAAATTTAACATCGAGCAGTTGTCAGCAGAATTAGGAGTTATTTGGGAATGAAAAAATGTTTTCACAGAAATCAAAATGTTATTTTTGTACAATATCACTTAGACTACTGTATAAATACCATTTGCTTGTACTCAGTTTTTAAGTCGGAAGGAAATTGCAACTGAAGTCCTAGAAAATAGAAATGTAATTTTAAACTATCAATAAAGCTGGAGGAGCACGGGGAGGACCTGGTGTCATATTTAATTTGTTCTTTTAAAATGCCTTACTTTTACAGATGTTTGTCCATTCTCAAATGATCTGTCTCAAGTTGTACTCGAGTCTGACATACTGCATAATCCCCTCATGAGCCTGTATAAAAACAAACTTGTATGCAAAATGACCTGCTAGACATATACATAACTGATTCTGATCTGCAGGTTAACAGTAGACAAAGTCTTTCTTTGTTCCACAAACATTTTGTCCTCTTTTACTTGTCTGCCCTTTGTTAATGTATCTCGACAAGGCATCTGCCGCATTAAATCTCTAAAATTCGACCACGTTTGCCCTGAACTATGAGCATCCATTCAATTTGTCCAGCCACTCTTCAGTTAAAAAGGGAGCTCTGATTCACAGAGCGTGTAGGGTAAAACTGGAAAGGGGATTCTGGTGTCAGGTCAGATTTCCCTGTCAAATTCCTTCTGGTTCTCTGCAGCAAATTTAGCCACCCCTGAGGCCCATCTAGGACACGAGGACAGACTGCTGCACTGTGGCACCATGCTTGTGGTTGTGTGCCATAAAGGAAAGGTCGGGGAGTAAAATGAATTAAATATTTATGGTTAATCTGTATCCATGTTGTGCGAGTCGCACTGGATATAAATAAACAGTCCATGAAATATATAACCCGTTTATAGAATGATCGGATGGGTAATGGCGATCAATGAGCTCGTGTTTTTTCTGCAGCCCTCGTCCCATGATTCATCGAGGTGCGTGTGCGTGGCGTGCGAGAAACAGAAAGCTCCACCTCGGTGTCTAAAATGGCAGCGGGGGTTGCAGTGCAGATGCAGCTCTACGTCTCCTTCCGGAAGAGATGCACCAAAGACCCAAAGGACCCTCCTACTCCTCATATGTCGTCATCGGGTCTCGCCCAGTCAAATTCTAGACGAGAAAACCTACGACGAAAAAAAACAAAACAAGCTCATCAGCCAGCGCGGCCGGACCGAGCCGGCTCTCGCTTCGTGCCGGGTCGTTTTGATTGATATTGTTTTTCTCTTTTTAAACCCGGCGATAAACAAAAGAGATGAGGGGACTCCTGCCGTTTTACCGGGGCCTGTGCACCCTGAGTAACCGTCAAGCCAGACGAAAAGCTGGGATTGTCGGTTCTCGGTGCGGGTTTTGCGGAACTCAGTCTAATAGCAAGGTACGGGTCGAGCTGTTGCTGCGCCTCGGACTCATGCAAACAATACGTTGTTGACAAGGCGATACTTTGTACTTTGTAGTTGTTTCAGATTGTTTGCTACGCTAAATCAAGTCGACGTTGCATACGCTACAATGTTGCTTTAGATGCGCGGACCCGCTGGCAGCAACAACAGGGGATCTGACATCAGGGATAACAGCAGATGTAGCTTACAGTAGCCTACTGGTTTCCCCTCATGAGAAAACCAATCGCAGATACACTGTGTTCCCATTTTTTTATTATTTTTTTGGTGTCCCACTAACCGCATACACATTGAGATGGCTTTAAGATTATTTATGCTAATAATGCATATACCCCATATGCACTGCTGTGTCACCATAGGATTCCCATTGTGGATTATCTATGGCTGCCCCTTATGTTGCCAAAAATAATAAAGGGCCTATATTATGTCATACTCGAGACTAGAGTCAGCTCTGTCCCTAATATGTTATTAGAAATACACCATGATGTGTGGAAATTATTTTCACATGCATTATACACACTAGAACGTAAATTTAAATCTTTAAACATGGCAATTTGTGTAGAAGAGGAGCCTTTGATTATTGTGCAGGGTTACAAGTTCTCCAGTTCATCTTTCATTCCCTTAGACCACCATATTGATCAGACAGTCACCCTCCTTCATCCACACTGTGTTGCTTATGTTTTTCTACTTGATTTATTGCCTGCAGTTTGGCTCATTAACTTGTTTTTATCCATTCCTTTCCTTCTACAGCCGCAGCCAAACTTTGGGCTGTTGTTTGACATTGATGGCGTGCTTGTCCGGGGAAGGATGCCAATCCCTGCTGCAAAGAAGGCGTTTGAGAAGTTGGTCGACTCTCAGGGACAATTTGTGTTGCCAGTTGTGTTTGTCACAAATGCAGGGAATTGCCTCCGACAAACAAAAGCAGACCAGCTCTCTCACATCCTGGGAGTACCTGTGAGTTACCAAACTGCTGAGATTGATCCATGGCTGTTCTATGTAGAATTAATATAACAAACTGAGACACAAAACCTGCACTTCTTTTTTTAATTTTTTGGGTTATTTATTTTTTCTGCTGTCCCTTTTCACCCCTGCTATTAAAATCGCCTAACACTTATCTATTTCCAGATTACACAAGATCAAGTCATCATGTCCCACAGTCCCCTGAGGATGTTTAATAAGTTTCATGACAAGTGTGTGCTGGTGTCAGGACAGGGACCAGTCCTGGAAATTGCTTCAAAGTATCCTGGAATCTTGCTTTGCTATGTTTTCTGTTTGCGATCCATTTAAATTAGGTTTGCATAATACACTTCATTTGTCCTTAACACTGTGTCTTCAGCGTGGGCTTTACGAATGTTGTAAGTGTTGATATGCTGAGGGAATCATTCCCATTGCTGGACATGGTGGATCACAACAGGAGACCTAAATTGCCGGTGAGATATTGAAATCTGGTGCAGAAATTGGATGTCGATAATGCAAACATCACACTGTTCTTTAGTCATACACAACAGCACATGTTTAGCTTTTCTGTTTTCATTACAGTCCAATCCTGTTCGCAACCTTCCTAAGATTGATGGTGAGAACATGTACCTTTCATCAGCTGTCCGTTTCATACTTATTCCTCGGCATCGGCTTTGTCAGATTTAATGTTACCATTTTAATTTTACATACAGCCGTGGTTCTGTTCGGGGAGCCAATTCGATGGGAGACCAACCTCCAGCTGATAATTGACATCTTGTTAACCAAAGGGAACCTCAGCAGTGTTCACCAAACCCAAAACATGCCTCAACTCCCCCTGCTGGCCTGCAACATGGACCTCATGTGGATGGCTGAGGCACATTCTCCACGGTAACCAGCGCTGTCACACAACAGTTAAAAGAAGGATTTCATTTATTAACATTAGCAACTAAAAGCCAAACAGATTTATAAATATATATATATAATATATATATATATATATATATATATATATCCCTTTGTCTTTATTTGGCTCAGGTTTGGCCATGGGACATTTCTTGTTTGCCTAGAGAACATCTTTAAGAAGATAACAGGTAAAGACCTGAAGTATGAGGCACTCATGGGAAAACCGAGTGAGCTGACCTACCATTTTGCAGAGTACCTCATCAGAACCCAGGCCATGCAGATGCAATGGAAACTTCCCGTCACTTCCCTTTATGCTATAGGGTAAGACCCCATGTTTTTTTCCTTTATTGCAAATGTAGTTAACAGCATATGGAATAAACTAAAGAAGCGATGAGACCAGGATGATCAGAATTCACTTTTGACACAGTCTGATGACAATGTGACTTTGAGTACCTAAAAAGCGATACATATATTTGATGTATTGTCATTATTAATGCACATGTAAGTAATTAAAAGATGCAGAGAGCAGGAACAAGAACTGCAAAATAAAATGGAGATAACCTCACTTGACATTTATTTATCAGTTTTTAAACGTGTGTGCTCACATTTTAACTTAGGTTTGCAATTTTACCAAACTGAATAATCTGGTGAGAAACATAATGAAAATACAAAATGTGAACATCTCACACCTTCCTTTTCAGAACTTGCAAGTTTCACTTAAACTTTTTATCACGACTGTTGCGGTTGTGTTGTTCCAGCAATTGCTTTAATTGGCAGAGTAGCATAGAACAGCAGAAAATAAACACATTCTTGCACAAATCAGTATCTACTGTAGACTAGCTTTATGCATACCACCTGAGGCACTGAGTAATCCCTTCCCTTCTGTACTCTTAGGGATAACATTATGACTGACATCTATGGCGCCAATCTATACAACCGCTACCTGGAGCAGAGAGTTTCTCGAAAGAACCCCAAAGCTGTTGCTAAGATGGTCTCCGCCACAGGGTCCACCACTGCAGTGCCCCAGGAGGAGGAGAGGGACAATCTGTGGGAGAGCGAGCTAGCGCTGCCCTCTGCCACTTCCTGTAAGTCTGTCCTAGTTTGCACAGGGGTGTACAATCCCAACGTAGAAGTGCCGTCGGATGCAAGTCACTGCATCAAAGAGACTGTGTTCCACGGCCACCGGGACTTCAGATTTGACCCTGCGCTGGTGGAGCCAGACCACATTGTGCAGGATGTGGCAGAAGCTGTAGACCGCATCTTTGAGCTGGAGAAGTTTGTGCCTCAATAGAGTTTAGCCAACAGGTGTTGTGTGATTATGGAGGTCCTATAGTCGGGAGGGGGAGGTGGAGCATTACACTGGGTAAACCACTCAATGCATAAACCTGTAGGAGCCGTACACTGTGGACATTGGCAGACAAAAAATGGGTCATCTTATAAACTTTCATCATTGAGAAAAACGTAAGAGAGAATTAATCATGTAACTGTTACTGTCAACTGCTCTTTAACATTCTATTTGTGATTACCTTTTATTACCTGTTTTCATTATGGAAACATTTAAGGAACTGCCTTATTTGACCCTAGTAAGTTCTTTTTTTTTTTTTTTTTTTTTTTTTTAGATGATAGCAATATTTTAGATAATTTCAAATCCTGAAATCATCCTTATATTTATTACAAGAATTTACCAGTGTTTTTAAGAAGCCTATTCAGATAACAGTCAACCCTTATTCCCATGGTGACTTTTTATTATTACAATTTTAATCATGTGTTTACCCATTTATTCTGGAAGTTCTATGCATGAACATGAGAAAAAAATTGTACTGTAAAAACAACAGTTTGATGTGCTGTATTGTCCTCTAATAGTACTGTGTGTCTGCATTATGAGAGCCTTGACCAGTATTTGCACAGATCAGACTTTCATCTTTGTTAAATGTTAACGTATTTTCCTGCCATACCCTGTTTATTATGATGTAGACATAATTTTTCATGCTTCAAATTGTAATTCCAAAAGCAAAACTATATAGACATTTAGATACAATCAAAAACCTTTATCGCTTTATTTTTGACCGTTTGTAGTATTTCACTCATTGTAAATACCTTAGCGTAAAAACTTATAAGGAATCGTTAAACTTACTTTGCAAACTGCCTGTGTGTTGTTGTTTTTTTCAATCAAAAAATTATCTTAACTTATCTGAAATGGCCAAGATATTGAGGTAACTGTAACAGACAGCACCTGGGTAGATTTTTTGTTATGCATTGTCTCTACAGTATGCTCTTAATACTCAACTAGCTCAGTCTTCTTGTTCCGTAGGACTGACTAAATGAGTAAAATGTCCCAGACTAAAATTGCCTTGTAAGAAAAAAATGTCAGTTACCCAGAAGTCTCAAGAGACATTAGTGTAGCGGTTTAGCATTAAAGGTCCAATATGTAATACTGACAGCTAGCTTTAAAAATAATTACTGCCGTCCAAAAATTCAAAATACTGGCGAGAATCATCTCCCCGGCCCCTCCTCCCCAGACTCAGAAGTTAACGGAGGTTGCCAGGTTGAGAGCGCTTCCAACAACGTTGCTTGCTATGCTCACATAGCGAGACATTACCCCACAGCACAGCGGAGTAGCTAACGTTAGACGCTGGCTATGTTGACAGTCATAAAAGCCTGTGCTCATGCGGAGCTCTGTAGACTGACAAGCACCCAATCTTTGCATAAAATTATGGCAACAGCCGCTAAAAACACCACTAGGTCTCCTGTCCTCTCTACCCGACTGACAGACACACTTTCTCAGCTTAAAATTATGGCAACAGCCGCTAAAAACATCACTACCTCGCTGTCCTCTCTATGAGACTGACAGACACACTTTCTCGGCTTAAAATTACTCACCGTTTGTTGGCTACAGCCGCTGAACAGGCTACGTTGTAAACAGCCATGGCTCGCTTGGTCATTAGCCAGGACCAGTAGGGATCACTTTACTGGCTGTGTCTCAATTGTTTTTGTGAGTGACCAATGAGTAGCTACTCTATTCAATGTGAGTACACAAATGTTGAAATGACTGAAAATGCCCATCCCTAGTAGCTGTGATAAATTAGCCTAAAGCTAATGCTTACCTGTTCAGGAGGAAAATAGCCAAGTTGGTGTCCTAATAGCCATCTTTCAAATACATCTACAATATTTACCTGCAGGTTTGTTACGTTTTTGGTTATGCAACTGTTAGAAACATGGCAAGTTTTTTCTTAGGTCGGGTAGAATCTATCTCCGTTGATCCTGTCATTTGTTTGCTACTTCCATGGCCAGGGGCTTCGGACTGGGGGGGAAAGGGGACTGAGTACCCAGGGCCCTCATGTGAGGAGGGCCCAAAAAGATGCTAGAATGAATAGCTGTGGATGCGGGGAGGGGCCCATAGAAAATGCCTTTCTACAGGGCCCAGAATTTTGTGCTACGCCCCTGTCCATGGCTGTACTATAGCTGTAGTGCGCTGGGTTTGCATTTTTTCAGATATCTGGCAACCCTGCCTGGCTGTCAAAATGGCCAGTTGATAACAAGCATTATTGTCAGAAAAGATAGTATTTTAGCTTAGCATGTTTCCTTAATATCTGATGACATATTGTAGTCATTGTTTTTATTTAATACAGTAACAATATTACATATTGCACCTTTAAAAACAACTTTATTGCAAAAAACAAAGAAATCCGTTGTACTGCTGTTAATTCTATTTGCCACTCGTGTATTTTGTTATTTCACTGTAGTAGGTCCCTCAGGTAGCCTTTATCTTTATATTGTGCTTCTTGTGCAACACATCCAGTACTTGTGGCAGTAACTCCATGTTGATAAGTGGTTTTTCTAGATCCTCCGCACACGTGAGGGAATCCATGCTGACCTCTGACTGCGCAGTGTGCAGCCTCCTCCTGTGTTTGGGCTTCAGTGAGCGCAAAGAGTCGGCCTCAAATCCCGAATGTCTCTCATATATGTAAAGAGTGAATGTGCAAGTTTTGGCTAGTCTCAAGCTCCACAGAAGCAGAACAATGAGGCAGCATAGCATCACTCCCATCACAGTGCTATAAGTCCCATAAGTACAGCCTGCCAGGGCACAGGAAGAAAAGTAGTCGTCGGTGAGTTCAGTGATGGCTCTCTGAGACACAGAGCTTGGACTGGAACAGGTGGGCTCCTTGGAGACAACATCCCTGTTCTTCAGTAACCAGTTCCTCAGGTATTGGATCCTACAGTCACAATGAAAGGGGTTTCCAGATAGTGAGACCTTTTTCAGACCGACCAGTCTGTCAAAGAGGCCTGGAGTCACCGAGATGAGCCGGTTGTTCTGCATATCGATCTCTGTGGTGTCTGAGGGCAGATGAGGCAGCTCCATGAGGTTTAAAAAGCTGCAGTTGACCTGCAGGCCAGCAGGCAGGAGGGCTGAACATCGGCAGGGTTGACCAGTAGTGTGTGTGCTTAATGTGGCCCAGACAAGGACAGCTAAGCTTAAACCGGAGACCATCCTGCAAGATGAGGAAAAGGTTATTCCCTATTTGCACTGTAATTTCCAGTTAATAATATGAACGGGGGGGGGGGGCATGATGTTATATTGAAGAAATCTAAAACCAGACAGTGTCTATAAAGCTGTGCATTAGAACAATATTAACATGAAACAACAGACAAACTGTCTATCTTCAGAGTCTTGATTTAACTGTTTATGCCAAAAGTGAATACATCAATGAGATGAATGATATTAACCACCTCTGTGTATCCTTAAGCTGTAGTAAAGAGATATAGCCAAATGACAAAGTCAATGTATTTGTTTAAATAAACAAAAAAAACTTTTAAAGTCAAACCAGCTTAGAAGTTACCTCTTGTGTTGCCAGTCATCCTTAAAATAGTCACTGCTATAGTCCAATGTTGCATATGAGTAATTAAAAAAATTCTCCTGGACTCGAGGTGTCCCTGTTTCGTAACATGTTATTAAACAGAATAATCGCACACCCAATACAGAGCAACGTCAGTCTACGGAACGCACCAATAACACTGCGCGGTTATGGCGCATTTGACATGGAGGAAACCTATCTGCTTAAAGGAGATAATAGTTTATCTATTAAAAACAGTGGGAGGCTATCTGAAGCTCTCCCACACAATGTTTATTACTGACATCCACTGCAGTGCTGAGGGCACAGGGGCTACTTTACTGCAACATACAGCTGGGAGCATGTGAATTTACCTATGAGATATTTTGAAAGCCAAATACTAACTGAGCTTAAGGCCAAAGAGCCAATGTTTCTTAATGGAAATTCTGAGCTGCAAAGCAGAATGGACAGAAAATCTACAATCCAAGAAAAAATGTCACACTTCCATAGCTTCAGAGAAGTGGGTTAAAGCTAAGAGGTAAGAACAATCATTTTCACAGGCTGATCCAATGAGGAACTAACTGTGTAGCAGGTGCACTTTTCACCCATAGGTGGTGTAATGGCATAGTTTTTTTTCTTCTTATTTGGTAGCACTTTAATGCATGCCCTCTAGTGGAAATGCTGCAACACTAAGAAATGGTAAGTAATGCTGGAGTCTGGAAGTGGAAGATATGGGAGCCTAAAGATAAGGCATTAATGTGAAATGCATTATACAAAGACAGCTGACTTAGTGCTCAATAAGATAAAGTATTTTGTACTTTATATACACTGGAGAGCAAAAACAACACATGCGTACCATAAGTCATATATTCATTTATTTTGCGTTCTCAACATTGTCACAGTTGAAGTTTTACATTAACTGGGGTCTTACTGACTCACTACTCACTGTACAAACATAATGCACATATAAATGAGGCCATTCTTGTCTTTTCCTTTTTTAGTTTTTTTAAATGTGTCTCAGGCCAGACTAAACAGCTTGCAGCAGGATGCTTGTATTTTGCTGTGTGTGTGTGTGTGTGTGTGTGTGTGTGTGTGTGTGTGTGTGTGGGGGGGTTGCATGTACTGTATGAAAAGAGAGCTGGGTGTAAATGGCAGCGGACTGTTTTTTTATTTCTACAGCAAATGCCAGTTCATGACAGCTGGAGGACAATCGATATGTTCATAAATCACCTCTCTAATCCATGAGGTGATATATATACATCCTGATCTTAACTGCAGATATCAGAATAGAGTACTGATCATATACACATTATGTACAGCTGCTTTACCCCCCATCTTGGTCCCTTTACAGCTTCATAAAAGCAGTTCATCAGTTTGCACACCACAATCCCATATTTACACGATGAAAGCCCTCGGCAACAGAAGTGCAAGGTTCTTAATGTTTGTAATGTACACAATGGCTTTGTTGATGAAATGCATGCTGAGCTTCAATAACTACCAGCCTAAACATGGAGCAACAAGAACACGTCAACATCAGGAAATTCCAAATTGATCAAAACCAAAAGTCAAAATGTATAGGTTGATATTTTTTCACTCCCCAATAGCTCACAGTGAATAGGACACATGATGATCCATGCAGTGCATTGTTGGGGTACTTTCTCACAAAGAACGACTGTAGACATTTCAAGCACTACAACACACACCAAAATAAACAGTTTCCTCGGTTTGCATCTTCCCAAGATTTCAGAATTATAGCAAAAATATGAAATCAATGGCAAAGACACATTCAATTGATCATTAATGTCCCATATGTGATATGTCTGTCATCTGAGCGTTCTTTGTTAATTCACGTGAGGATAAATGTGTAAGAATAAGCCTGACTTATGGCAATGGTTTTCTTTGTGAATGTTAAAATACATTTACAACCTGAATATTGGAACAAACAGTTTACTGTCACTAATTTACACACTAGAATAGACTCTTATTTGTAGAATGTAGAAAGTTATTCTTTACATATACCCAGTTCACTTGTTCAGTTTGCATTTTGTATAGTATAACTGCATTTCCTGAAAAAATGAAAGTGTCCTTTCATATGTGCTTATCCAGCAAAATATTTCTGTTCAGCCCAAAGAGAAGCATATTCCTTTTATTAAAATATATATACACATTCCTCTTCCCACTGTGAACTGTGTAAGTAAGTATTTATATATTCTTAAATGAAAAAAGATATTTTTTTCCCACTTAAATTTCATCCTAGACAACAAGATAACAGACTTCCACTCTCAGTACAAGTCTGCATTTTCCAACATGATTGCACTTAAACTTGCTATGGTAACACTGATTTGTTATACAATGTGCAGAGGATATCCTCACATTAACAACATTACATGCAAAAATCACTTAATAGACATTCCACTGAACTCCAAGTCTGTACCTCTCATTAGACCACGAGGACAGCCACACATTAATTTATTGGGAAAGACTTTGACAGGGGTCAAAAACAAAAATTAAATACATAATGACGCAACATGAGAAAAACGCACAAATTGGAGGGACACCTTGCTTGCTGTTAATGTACAAAATCAGTACAAAGATATTGCACATATGATAGAAAAAAGATGAAAAAAATATTTCACTATGTAGGAACTGATTTTATTCACTCACCAAACCTCGTTGGTAAATAAAAAAAACAATATACTAAACAAGGCAAAAGAAGATTTGAAAAGTGTTTCTGTTTTTGATTTCCAGAGTCAAGAGAGCAGCTGTCGCATATGTTAAAGGCAACAGACTCAACAAGTTCAACTCGTTCTGTGGGTCCATTTGTAACAATTGAACTGAGCCTCCAAGCATATTTAAAATGTCTTTTCACTCTGAATCTTCATTACTTTTTACAGTTTAAGCAGCCACAGTATGAGCAGTATACTAAGATTAAAACAACCAACCAGCCCAGTTCATCATTTGTGAGAGTTGACAGGAACAGTCTGCTTTGAGGCTTCAGCTGTGAGCACAGCATTTTAAAGCCCATATGCAACAGCTGCCACCCAAAGGCTCCTTCTGATCCATTTGAAAAGGCAAAAAATTCCAGAATAGATTATAGGCCGCGCTGAATGGGAGTTCACTCCTTTCAGATCTACATCCTGTTACCACAGAGTCAGTATAATACTGATAAAATTCATTTTTGCTGATAATAATAATTGTAAGTATAATCTTACAAATTACTTTACGCACAATATACTGTACATGAAGTATTGACTAAATAGATTATGCATTAATAGTTGGCACATTTATTTATGAGAGCTAGGAGAAACACATATAGCTGTCATCTACAGTAAATACAGAACTAGAACTACAATGACTGAGACGGTCCACTCAGTTGTTTAACCTGTCCTTTGATTTAAGTTAGTGTGAAATGATTATACCTAGGTTCTTCACTACATATGAGCTCTACGGGAGGCAATGGCAAATTGCATTCATATGATGGTAGGATCCGCAAACCAAGGAGTTGAAAGTTGACTTCCGAAAGGCTGTGCACAAGAAATGATGCCATTGATGTGACAGAGAAAACCATGTTCTCGTCTCAGGTCGTCTTTCCTCCTGATTATGTGAAGGTAAGACAGGCTATTGAAGGAATGAAGCTGCGTGGAGCGGCTTGGTGAGAGAACATTTTCTCTACAGCCGTCACGGCCGGGCGGTGAGTGGAAAACATAGAGCATCTTCCTGTACAGAACGCCCTCCCCCTCCCCCCCAACACAAAAACCCTGACGAGGCCATGCCCATGATCAGGCAAACTAGTAAAAGGCCCCTGTTGGAAGATTTAAGTCTGATTTCCATCCTGCATATTAGTTGGACCTGGAGGTGAAAAAGGTGACCGCGTGTGATTGGTTTCCATCACAGCAGCAGTAAAACACAGTGGACAGGCCATAGAGTTATGCTGTCAGTCCCTTTGGTGTAAGCAATTGTCCCTCTTTCATTAAGTTCCCTCCTCGCTCCTCCTCTTGGTGTTAGGAGCATCACACTACGGTGCTGATGCCACTGTGTTTAGGTTTGGGTCCGCCAGGTGCCGAACCCGCTTGCTGACTGTGGTGGTGGGGAGCATGCGAGGCGTGTTGGGAATGCTGGCTGTAATGGCTGTGCTGTGAATGAAGGTGTTGGTGTGCATGTGCGGCGTAGCCTGGGTGCTGGTGGTACTGCGTGTGGGGAGGGGGGTGGTAGTGGTGGTGGTGGTGGTAAGGCGGCGGGTTCTGTGGGACTTGGCAGTACTGGGAATGGTGGCCGTGGAGTTGCACTGTATGTGCTACCTGTGCTGTGTGGTGCAGGTTGGTCGGGTGGGGCTTGTGGGAAATGAGAGTGGGTTGACCAGGCTGAGGGAAAGGGGAGTGGCTCTGGGATGACGGTTTGCCTCGCTTGCTGCCAAAGAGCGACCCAAGGATGGAAGTCGATGCTGAATTAGGGATGGAGGGCTGGCCGCGAGGTGCGCCCTCACGTGGCGTGGTGGCTCTCCGGCGTGTGTGTGGACTGCTAATGATGGACCCCTGCAGGCAGGAAAAAAAGGTAACAGCATGTCCGTCAGACACTGTGCAAGTGCTACTGCACAACAGCTACTGAACAACAGCTACAAGGCACCAGTAGGATGAAGTCACACCTTTCTTATTTCAGATAAACAAGTAGCAAAATGTTAAAGGGCATGCAAATGAGAAACTAAAAATGTTTTCATGGTAGGCAGCAGCCATACTAGGAATATTCAGCTTCAAGATGAATGGAGCCTATTTTCAAAGGAGCTCTGCTGTAAAGGAGCTAACTGGCTTGAAACAGTAAATCTGTAACATGAGTAATTACATTAATACCATTGGGAGCATAAATCATGACATCAACAAAGGGAGAAAAGACAACATTTCATCTTCATTGCAGTCAGTGTGCCAAACCCTCTAAGAGTCACACATGCAACTTGTTACAATAGTTTCCACATGCAGAGGATGTGACAGGCAAACTCAGCATCCACACATTAGCATTCAACTAGAAGTCAGAAGGCAGGAGAAACTAAGCTCTTGTGTGCAGACTTCACAACCTGGACACTTTTCCTCCCGTTTCTGGGTGCAACACTGCTCACTATCCAGGTATGAATTCTCCTAAAAAAAAAAAAAAAAAAAGCTTTTCCTTTGGCACATGCTTCATCTAAGACTGGAGAAAGACCACACAATGTCTTTGAAAGAAGAATGACATTTTCAGGTTTCCAGACTTCAACCCAACACTTGAACTCATGGACACATGACATGAAAGAAAGATGAATGAATGAAATCCACATCTTTATAAGTCAGTGTGAAGCCCGTCAGTAGACCTTTGACTATGAAGGCTATGTTCCTCCCTAAACCTTAACCAAGCATTTGAGTGAAAGTGGGGATATGGGAAAAAACAAAGACCCAAAGAGGGAGAGGGGTTTCCTAGTGTCTCACAGAGCTACCACCCTGCCACTGAGAAAAAAACAAATGAAAACCGCTTGGATGTGATTGAATGAAAGACAGAGACAGGCGACAAGGGGAGGGATCAGAGGAGGGATTAGTAGAGTCATGCTTGTTTGAAGATAAAAGTGTATATTGGCCATATAACATTACCTAAACAGGAGATCTCTGGCTTCCAATAAAGTGGCAGGATCAGAGGCAGGCAACCCATTCATGCACACTAACTGAGGCAAGCAGGTTATAAGGCATCCCAGGAAGAAAAATAAATGATCCAAACAAATGGACTGAGTCTATGAAGCAAAGAAGGTGTAAGACTAAAAATAAATGGTGTGTTTTCACAGTGCACATCATCACATAGAGAGTAGCTTGGATACCAGCTGCTTCCAACTTACTTCCATATTGCTGTCTAGTGATCCTGCACTGCTGCGACGCCCCCGCTTGCCTGCCCGAGACATGCAATACCACAGATTAGAGATCGACAGCACTCCTGGATCGACTACAGACGTTTAAGCCGCCCACCAGTCCCGAAGGGGGCAGTGCAGTGAATTGTGACTGTGAGTAAGGTCCAAATATGGGCGGGAAGGGGAGAGCGCGTTCAGGTCTGGGAGAGTGGTGGGTGACAGGTGGTACAGTGGCTAACTGTATAGTGAAGTCACATCTTCACGCAGGCTGAAAACTAAAGCTGTATTTTTAATTTCAGTGATTTAAGTTTTAAAACGCACTTCGAACTGCTTAAAAAACAAATGTAATTCATCTCTATAAATCTCAACAAATAGGGACCCCAGGGGCATTAAGTCTGATAGACCAAGGAAATGTCCAGAGTGAAGTTTTAACAAAAGATTGCAGGCTATTTTGAAAAACCTTTAAACAGGGTTGATGCCCTAAACCAAATTCTCCCCGATTTTTGAGTTGATAAAACATGACAACTTGTTTGCTAATGTTGTCACAAGATGTAGATTTTCAAAAGGGTCAAGGTTGCCGAAAAGCCAGTCTCAGTGACAGTCACAAAGGAGGAGACACATCAAAAGCAATACAGTGTTGTTGCACATGGGATGTACAGGCATATACAGGTCTGAGGGCGAACAGAGCACTTTTGCTGTTGTTAGGCACACTCAGCCAATGATACATGACCAATAATCACACATAAACAGGAAAATACCTGATGTGTATGGAAATAACACAGTAAATACACATGAAATGGGAGTATGGAAGGAAAGGAAAAAGAAAACACTTTACAAAAATGACCCCACTAACATGCCACATCCTGTATCGAAAAACACAGGAGACAGGAGGCGAAGGGACTTCTTCACTGACTGACCTATTATTTTCCATCGAGGTAGTGATCATTAGAACAAAGCGTATCGTATTACCAACTGTAAGGCAGACCCCTGACTGGATTTCATTTTGTTATCAAGTTAATCACCCAATAACTTCACATAGCTGTTATCTGTAATGAATGAAATGTATTCTTGCTTCAGAGACAGAGCGGCTGTGCTAAACATTGATATTCATGGATGTAAAATGACTTTTAACGGCAAGACTGAAACTAAATCTTGATCTTGTTGCTGCTTAACAATGGTACACGTCAGCACTGATTTGTTTAGTTCACAAATATACGTGAGAGGAAATGGCAAGTGATGTTTGAATAAAACACAACATAACATTATCATGGAATGTCTTTGAATAAAACAAACTTAGGAGTGCAAAAGTGTGAGGTAAAAAAAAAAAAAAAAAAAAAAGGCGACGATTATAAACATGGAAATGTTCAGAAATAACTACATGATTAGAGGTGAGAACCTCCTGTCAATTTCATTCATCACTGAGAAGAGAAAATCTAGCAAACACTGCGTTCCTAAACAATCAACCTCTTCTCAAATGCGTATGTATTCAGTCTGTGAATTGTAAAAAAGTTGGAGCACACCTTTCTGCTCTCTAAAACAAAAGTATGCTGAAGTTAAACATTGAAGGACACACTGTTTAGACCAAACTATACGATCATGAGTGAGTTATATAGTGGATTTAAAAGGGGAAAACTCTAAAATCAATGTATGGTGCCGTGAAAAAAAACCATTTTGCTATTTTTTATCCCCTTGATGTCATCACAAAGAGGCAGAGTACAGAAGGAGAGTACTTTTCCATTAAAGAAGCAGCTGGCAAAAACAAAGACCTTTTGGCTGTACCTGCTTCGGAGAGGTCTCGCAGGGAGCTGCTGAGGGCGCTTCTCTTCAGGCCCTCACCCATGGTGTAGGTGTCATCCAGACTTGCGCGGTTCATGTTCCCGTTGCCAGCTTCCTTCTTCAGACCGGAGCTCTGCGACATGCTGGGCCTCACCACCCCCTTCTGCTTCTCCAGCTCAGCTGTGGAAAGGCGCCAAGGAAAGACTGAGGTAAGTGACAGTGGTTTTACATCTCACTCTGGCCAGGGAATAACTTTATAAACGTCTTCTATAATGTATTCAGCCACCTTTCGCTGTCTGAAACTCACAAACGTCCACTATCGATGTACATCATTTCTAGCATCCTGTTCTTGTACGTCATGACGGAATTGATCTTTGAATGTCCTGTTAGCCATCCTGTGATCTCTGTAAACATTCTCCCTTGTAAAGTTGCTGCAGTTGAGTAATGAGGACCATACCCTGTTTCTACTTTACACGGCCTGAGGTAGACAGAGTAGGAGGGGGGATGGGATGGGGGGGAAAAGCCAACTCACACTCTATTCTGTATTTCTCCATTTCCTGGACCTCTGCAATGGACTCTCGTAGGTCGTCTGTGAACTTCTTGCGGTCCTGGGGGTTGGGCGCGTTAAAGTTGATGAGGACTTTGATGTCCGCACCTGGAATCGCTGATGTAAGTCGGATTCCATTTGGGTAATCTGGGGCAACAAAACAGAGTTAAAACACATTGGGAAAATCTGTCTGAAGTTTGGGGAGTATAAACAATGTCACAGCCCATTGGCTTGACCTCCCTTTTCTGCTGGATGTGTTACTGTGCTGAATCAAACCCTGTGGTGTAAACACTGTCAGCTAACATGCCACAGGGATAAAGACAGAATAAAAGGAAATGCCACTTACACTGATTTTCAAACAGAATGACTTGCATCCCATACAGAGAAAAGGACTGTCTGAAGCTGTATGTCACCGAGTTCTTCTTTTTCTGGAAAATCTTAGTTACCTGAAATCAATGCAAAGAGAATCTTTTAAGGGTTTGTCTAA
Source organism: Perca flavescens (assembly GCF_004354835.1). Classification (NCBI taxonomy): domain Eukaryota; kingdom Metazoa; phylum Chordata; class Actinopteri; order Perciformes; family Percidae; genus Perca; species Perca flavescens. The sequence continues at coordinate 13,957,639 of NC_041337.1, forward strand.
CGAAAGAGAGTAGAGGAGAGAAAAAAGGAGAGGAGATGAGAAAAGGGGAGAGGAGAGGATAAGAAAGGAGAGGACAGGAGAGTGCTTTTACCACTAGCAGGTCATTGAACAGGAAGATCTCCCGCTGATGCAGGCCCAGCTTCTGGAGCTTGTTGGGATCTGGCACTTCAAACAGACGGCAGTAACACACCAGCCGGCGATGGGGCAGCGACAGCACCTACAAGGCAGAAAAAAAAAGAGCTCAGATACCAACACTTTAGAGGTCATTATGGCCTCAGTCCAAATGATAATAAGGAACAGAAGTCCCCTCTTCCTCTGAGCAGAATTTAAAGGTCTAGCCAAAGAATGACTGATATACTCTTCCTATGTGTTTTGCAATCGTCACAGTATTCACAGTAATGTATGGGGAGATGTGGTGATGTTTTGGGTTTAGTGCTGCCACATATACCATCCTGTTTCCGTAAATAATCACAAATGCACCAAGTCCACAGCTGAAGATAGTCCCAAACAAGTGCCCTATTTACTCCTGATTGAGTACAGACTACAGTGCTCAGTTGTTTCAAGAAATTATTTAGGCTTCCTTTAAAATGAAAGCATATACTATGGAGGAAATGAATGTGCTTAGTCATAAACCTGGCTCTAGGCCATAAAAAAACTAAACTAAAACTAAAAAATAAATTAAAAGGTATTTATTACCAAAAAGAATATAAGCTCAAACTAAATGCAGGTATGAGGTGTGAAAACCAGTAACATCAGCTATGTATGGGGTAGGGAAGTCAGAGAATACTGAGGCACAGACTGATGTAAACTGTTAACCATTGCAATGATACTGTATAATTAGCACTATTGTATTACAAAATAATGTACTACTACTAGTGCTAAATCAGCGCACAGCTCCTTCCATAAAGATAATAATGACTAACAATCTCCATACAAATCTACAGTATATTCTTTGACTGAGAGGCATGTGCACAGTGGCATCCAGCCAGCAGTGGCATACACCCTGCTGAGCACAGAATCTAAACAATACAGCTCAATGCCACCCAAGAATTTATGTCTGTCAATTCTTCTGTCTCTAGGGTGCAGAAATGACAGATGAGATGCTTCAGGGGGGAAAAATTTCTGCCTCTTTAGATAATCTGACTCTAAAACTACCTGTTTGATGTGCATTAACTGCAATGTCCAGGGACAGAGACAGGAAGCTGTGCACACACACAGTGAAATAATGAATAAAAAATTATCAAATATAATATAATTTATGGATATTTAGCCTACTTACACATCCCAGGCCGTGGTGAAGTGATCCAATCTAAAAACAGAGAACAACGAAGATGTTATATGCAGCTGCTATGTTAGGATTATTAAAACTATTGTGTCTGATAAGTCTCCTGCTTATTAATGGATATAAGGATTTGCCCTTGCAGAATGTGCACCTATAGCCTATTAAAGTGGCCATGTAGACGCATGCACCTCTTGGAGTCTGTATACAGGGTGGAGATCTTTCTCTGCTGCCAGATTCAAGGAAGTCTGTAATGATGTTGGAATGAAAACAGATCCTCCCCTAGAAGCCCACTCTGAGCAGCACTAGTGGAGCTGATTATTTGGTGTGGACTTTATGTTCAAGTGTTTTACTGAGTGTCCTCCTGAGCTTTTAATTTGGCGGCTAAATGGTGACAAGGGATCATTTTTTAATACATGCAATTATTACTGACAGAGCAGAAGAGATTCCATCCCATTGGAAACCAACTAAAACAAAGTCCTCCATGCAAGACAAGCCTCTCCCCAATGCTGCATAGGTTAATCACGCTTTTAACCTTCACACATGAAAGAGACATCATTGCCTGCAGAATAATGCAGAATTGGTGCTCTCCCTGCTCCTGACAGGCTGGAGCACAGTCCAAACCAAATTGGATAATAGCTCTGGTTCAGTAATCATACACAGAAATAAACTGACTAATGATTAGTGAATCAACGGATTATTGTCATTTCTGCCGGCATATTAACTGCTGGTTTTAACTACTTGTCCCTCTGAAACTAAGTAAGAACTATAATGTGCTACGGTGGCAGAAAGTGCTCATTTTTCATCAGACTGCAGCACTGGGTGACATCTCTCAAGGGCTTCGGGTGTGTTCAAATCACCAGCGTGAAGGTCTAAGCCCAGGCATTTGTCCCCTTTCACACAACAATACCCAAAGGTAAACCAGATTTCTTTTTAAATATCTCTGTTCCCTCTATTACTTAAACTCTGTAAATTTGGGAGTGAGTAAATCAGGAGAAAAACAGCATTTTATTTATGGAAAGTCCTTCTAGGCAGATATACCTCTGTGAGTACTTAATACAGAATAGCATGAACAATGTTGAATTATTTTAGGTCAAAAATGTCATGCCTTAAAAATTATAATATATTTTAGTAAACTTAGTTGAGTAGGTAATAAACAGCACTTACTGGTTTCTTTCCCACAATGAGCTTCTCAACCTTCTGCACCTGCGATACGTGGTCTTCGTTGGTCTTGAGCTCTCTCTTACGGATCCTCTCATAGATGCCTACCAGAGTCTCCCTAGGGATATCTTCCCCATCATCTACACCTGGCACACAGATTAAGAGAGTGAGGAGAGAAAATAATACTAAACTAGTCTATTTCCTAGCACATTTGTGTAGCACATTTTAAAATAGCAGTGAATAGATTTTGTTCACAAATAGACTATCCTTGCATAATCATATCAGTCATTGGTTATGTTACCTCTTAAATTCTTGATAAAGTCCTCCATCTTCATCTTCCTCTCGGGCTTGACGTTGGGGCTGTACATGTCAGTGTTGAGGAGGATGATGGCGAACGCCAGGATGAAGATTGTGTCAGGGTTCCTGAACTGCCGCACCACTGTAGGGTTACAGATGCAGTAGCGCTGGCTAGAGATATGAGACAGGAGAGCAATATCACCCATCTCAATTTACAGCCAAACTCAGATTACATAACACATAGACTGTCATGGTCAAAGTAGTGAAATATTTGCAATTCTGCCAGAAGAAAACAGAAGTAGTGCTTTAGCTTGTTCTCTTTATGTACCAATAATTCTCGAGAACACAGCTGTGAGGAAACCCAGCAGCAATGATTTGCTTCCAGTATTAAGATCACAGCGCATTATTACATGCTGTGTCTTATGTGACACAGGCATACTGCATTGTATGGATGTCCAAGTGTGAACAGAGCATCAGTGTTTTCCCTCCTGTCCCAATCATTCACCGTGATAATCGGTGACTCAGGATGTCTTGTTTTCTCTGTGCAAATATTGGTCTGTCGTTGCTGTGTTTAAATGCTATGTGTCAGTGTGTAATCTAACCTGAAAGCTTCGATGAGCCGCTCTACCTTCTGGGCTTCACCCTGAACACGGATGTGGTTCTGAAATTTCCTGAGAGCCTCGTCCAGCTCCATACTCTGGAAGTCCATTTCATCTACCACACAGCTGGTACATAAGAGGACAGATGGCAGAAAGAATGAAACACAAACATGGCATACAGCAGTTTTCAGATCATCATCCATTCTTTTATATCTTAAGTTGGCTTCGATTGTATCATACAGTATACCTCAGTGTTATAAAATAAAAGATTTCGTGTCACATTTGTGGCACGAGTAATTCTTATCACCTATAGGATCGTAATCATAATCATACTTACTCCAAGACATCTCTGTTGAACTGTTTTTGTCGATTGCCGAGAAATTCTCCAATCATCTGCCGGCTCAGCCCCTTCCTCTGCAGCAGGAAGTGAGCCACACCAACCGGTGTGTCAGGGATGAATCCCCTCTCAGTCAGGTACTGAATACCCTTTTCCGGCTTCCTGATAAATCCAACATTTAGATGCAGGTAAATTAAACAAAACTGGACAGAAAAATCTCCTCCTGTCAAATTAATTATGAAAAAATGCATAAAAAGGCAACTTCTTGAGGTGCTTTCTACAATTTGTATTAAAGTATTCTTAAGGCATGTTTATTCTCTAACTGACTAGAAATGCCCCTTTCGGTTATATCAGTCTATATTACAAAGAATTACAAAGCAATGTTGTCACACTGTTGTCATATACAACAGACTAGTGTTAATTTTGTCACCTATTTTTAATTTTGTCTTAGTCTTGTGCCAAATATCCTTGTTAGTTTTAGTCATATTTAGTCATTCACATATCTTTTTTTGTTAGTCAAGTTTTAGTCGATTAAAAGTCTCATCATTTTAGTCTAGTTTTAGTCAAAAAAGAGAACTCAAGGTATCTTAGTCAAGTTTTAGTCGACTAAAAGTCTCGGCATTTTAGTCTAGTTTTAGTCCAAAAAGAACTCAATATATCTTGGTCAAGTTTTAGTCAAAACATTTTAGTCTTTTTTTAAATAACAAATTATTTCTGAGATTATTTCTGATAACCATTTCAGTCAAAAAGTTATATAAATATCGAGCCTCTTCCTTATTTCACCAGTAAATTCCTGTTAAACGACAAAAACAACCACTGAATAAGAAAAGGGTATTTTACAATTAAATTGCACGAGGCTGGCGAGGCGAGTTTGAAGTGAATGCAACATACGTGTTGTTTTTCAGACGTTGGAATCCTCTACAGTGAAATACATGTTTCGGTTGCCTCTAACTTCGGTCCGGTACGTAACGGTCGTTAAGGCACCGGCCGGTGCCGTATTAGCACTGGGTCTCGGTACCCAACCCTAGTAACAGCTGAATATTCTATCTCATGATGGAAAAGTAGAGACGATTGTAGGCGAAAATGAAGAGAGATTTTATCTTAGTTTTTATTTTATGCAAAACATTTTAGTCTAGTCTTTTTTCGTCAACAATAATGCATGTTAATTTAGTCTTGGTCAGCGTTTTTGGACATTGGTGCAGTCTTGTCATCGTCTCGTCTTAGTCACGGAAAAAAAGGTTGTTGACGAACATATTTAGTCTCATCTCGTCTGACGAAATTAACACTACAACAGACAAGTTAAATATTCATCTGAATTTTTTCTTCAATGCAAATATATATTCTTTTGAAATATCCCATTTGATATTAATACAGTTTATAGTGCAACACACAGCAAATTAATGGTTTCTCAAGAGGCTTTTCTAACATCACCTCCATTTGTTAGGCCCTTAATCACTGCAAACAATGGTCAAGCGCCTGCTCCACCAGAGCTGAGTACCTACTTGTTGAAGAGATTCAGGCCGATCCGGTAGTGTCTCTTGCGAATAACATCATTACTGAAGATGGGAGAGTCCCAGCTGTTGCGAGTCTCTTTGTGGTAAGTCTGCTTGCTGAGCGTCTGCTCTCGTAGGCTGTCTCTCGACGAGGACTCGGAGCTGCAGTTGATGGTGTCGTTAGAGTTGGATGTGCTATTGATGCTGTCGTTGTCCCCGTCCGAGAAGTCAGATTCTGACTTGCTCTGTCTGTTGGCTGAGCCGTTGATGGCTAAGTGGCTTTCCAGCTGGCGGTGGCGGTGGCGCAGAGGTGGCTCATCGTCACGGGAGGAAGCTCGCGGTGGGGGTCCGTGGGAAATGTGTTTAGGGCTCGCCTGGGATGATGTTACAATGTGGCCGTGCGGTTCATACACAGGCGGCCGTTTGACAGAGCCCCGGTCAGACCGGTCACTGAGCTCTGCAGAGCTGTCACTAGGAGGTTCTATGGTCAACAAAGGAAGATGGTCCATTCTAAGTCGCTGCTCTTGGCACTCTAGAGAAGGAGTGCTGCGGCAGCTCGTGTCTGTGTCACGACCCTCATCTTTGGGGTCAATAGGCCAGTAGTCCTGGGAGGAGTTGACTGACCGCAACCGCAAGTCTGATTCTGTGCTGGAGGGCTGGTCCCCTGACCTCGACAGAGCAATAGCGGGGGACATGTCCTCCTCATCGATGAACAGAGTGACATCGCTATAGGATGCCAACGTTTCATCGTGCATTCGTCCAGCTGCCCTGCGGTGGGACTTCACTTGATAGGGCACTTCCCTTTCCACCTTGGAGCAGCCCATGGTCTCTGGGTCAGGACCCTCATCCCCCTGAAGGCTGCGACAGTTCAGTGCATCATCTATCGACTCGGCCAGTGATTTCACCTGTCTGGAAAAGGCGTCCTCCAGCTCTGTGATGGCATCTGTCAGGTCACCCTGTGGGGCTGGGTGAGGTGCCATGTTGGCCTGTTGGTGGACCTCTATATCTCCACACTCAGACTGCACCATGGACAGCGGGGTGCCATCCTCTGTCATGGACACCTGCCTCCCTTCAAAGTAGGAGCTGTGCACTTTTTCGGGGCCCTCAAACGAGAGCTGCATCCTCATGTTGGAGAGAACAATGCGTCTGGACATACGGTTCTCAGACATAGAGCTTCTGAGACGTTCAAAGTTCTTGTTCATCTGATACTGGCGGAAGGCTGTCTGGATGGTGCGGGCCGCATGCCGAGTTATGAATCGTCCACCATATTTACGTTCCAGCATCTCCACCTAGAGAAAGAGAGTAAATAACCTGTGAAACTGTGCTACCCATGGGATATATCATTTAAGTTTTTTTAGCTATAGAAAAGTCATCCTTCTGGATGTCACTGATAATTTGCTTCTTCCAGTTGTGAGTAGCTCTGTGACAAAATGTAATAACAGCTTTTCCTGCTTTATTTGTACCAAGAATATTCTCACACAGCTGGGTGACTGATAAATTACCCACACACAATTGTTTAAAAATAAATTGCACTTTTAATCTTGTGATACAAGAATGTAAGAAACATGGACCAACTCCAAAGCAAACCATTCAGCAAGGCTACTTTGGAATACCTGTTTGTCCTGGAGGTCAGCAGAGAGCTCATAGCTCTCCGAGAGCGAGCGGGACCGCTTGATGGCCTCCTCCTCAGCCTGCTTACGGAGGATGGACTGTGAGTGCTGGAGCTTGGGCCGACGGGGTCTCTGAGGCCCAGGCTGGACCCCGTGGCTGTAAAGCGGGCTGTCAAATCGGTCAGGGCTGATGGCTGAGCCGTGAGTCACTGGGCCCTGGCCATAGCTGGCTCCACCATCCAGGGAAGGGCCACTCTCACTGGGCCGTCCATCCCCTTCCACACTGCAATAAGAGAGCAAAGGATGTTTAGATATTTTATCTTCTTGCTACAATGATCAGACAATGAGAATTACATTAGTCAGAATTTGACTGAAGTATGATGAGGTTAATGGCAGCTTTCGTCCTGATCCATCTTATGAAATGTCAGAGCAAAAAGTAGCTTAACTTCAGGGAATAAGCTGCTTTAATAAAAAAGTAAAATGAGTACTCTAGTCTCTTTTGTCGAATATACAAACAACTATAGCAGTACAGAAGTGAACTGCAGTGTGTATGTGTACATGTCTGGGACGTGCTGATTTTACAATTTACACAGATATACAGTAAAACCCACATGTCATTCAACTGCCTAAGCTGCCTAATACTGACATACTGGTATATAACAGTCGCTGTGCTACATTCAAAAACCACAAATGCCACGCAAACACTCTCCACATCCAGTCATCCGTTGTCCTTGAGGGATTACATTTTACACAAATAATGTGAAAAAACAAGGTTACTCACTCACTCTTACATTCTGCCGTATTACAAGAGGACTGCTTATTACGAAAAGAGCGTCTATTTTCTATAAATTGCCAACTTCTCCTCCATATCTTGTCCACCATTTTTTCAGTCAATTGAAGTCCAGAGTACACAGGCTCGTCCAGGAAACTAAAGTTTATGCCACCTTAAGGACCAATCAGCGACCAACTGGAGTTACATCATGTTTGCCGGAGCGACGACACACTGTTCCAATACATGTTACAAAGTCCAGTTTAAGGTAGAATGAGCAAATACAACTTTAGCGGTTCCTTAGAAATAGCCGAGATGTGGGTGTATGTGGTGCGCACCTGCTCAATAAAGAATATTACACTAACATTTCTTGTCCTCCGTGCTACAATGCATTCACTGTCAGCCTAATGTGTTTGAACTGTGGCTTGACACACCCATACAGTGTACACAATCCACTTCCTTCATTAGACAGCCTGAAATCAACATTCTGCAACAACAGCTTGCAAGCAAAAAGCAACCAATGCCGAGTGAAAAAAGAGGAACTGAATATGGTTAAAAGTTCAAGCAGCAGATGTATTTGTAAACTCTTTTTGAGACCACAATGGTAAGGTTTTACTCAAAAGTGCAACCCTATTTACTACAGCATGCCAACAAAAAGTTCACAAAAGATGGTCAGTCATGGTTCACTATAGCCTATGATTGCTTAAAGCCTGATAGAAATGTCAGGCTCGGGCATGTTGTCTGCGTCAGTCTGCTACAATGCATACTTCTGCATACTATTTTGTAAATTTGAATCTAATTTACAACCTACAATTTTCCCCTTCCTGTCTGCTGATTCATGCGTGGTACACATAACAGGGCCAATAGAGAACACTTTTATGCTGCTGGACCAACCTAAAACCTTGCACAACACAGTGAAAATCATACTTTATTGCATAATCGCCATTGGGACGAATCTCCCCAACCATCTGTCGTGGCAAACTGTGACACTGCCATCCCTGGAGTCAGAAGACACACCTTGCGTGCTGTCACAGCACCAGAGTACAGCCGGTTGTAATTTGTGATTTCATTATTTCTTCATAAAAATTTTTATAAATGACCTGGATAAAGTGATGATGAAAGGAAGCCTTTGGGTACAGTAGTATATTCTCTTTAATAAGAAAGCCTATATGACTTGAGAGGACTGAACACTTAAAACATAATTGTATTACAGCTTAAGGGGCAAATTTATGGAACCAAGAGAGTAATTACATTTTAATTAATTAATTTTTTAATTGCAAATAAAAGAAAATGTGCAAGGAACTTGAGGCTATTGAATACTGTATATTCAATCAATATTTATGTGACAAATGTCTCAACAACTACTGAATTGATTGCCATGAAATTTGGTACACATAATCATGCTCCCCTCAGGATGAACTGTAATAACTTTGGTGATCCCCAGACCCTTCATTTGACGCCATCATCAGGTCAATCTGTCCAATATTTTGTTTAAAGATACCTGCAAAACTAAGACATTCCCAACATTCCTGTCAGCCTAAGCTGTACTTTTTGTCAAGTGCTATACGCAAATGCTAGCATGCTAAACTAAGATGGTAAACGTTAATACTGGCTTAGAATCAGCATGTTAGCATTGTCATTGTGAGAATGTTTGCCTTTCGCTCAAAGCACTGCTGTGTACAAGCACAGCCTCAATGAGCTGCTACATAGCTGTAGACTCTTAGTTTCATCATGTTATGTTGTTTTGCTGTATTGTTTTCCTACTTTGCTATTTTGTTGGGAGTAATTGCCTTTCAATTGTTTCGCCTAATTATGTAATTATTTGCGAATCAAAATACATTTCAATTCATGTAATATGACAATAAAACTGTGGGACTGTGAATCTGTGTCTACATTAAATAACTGAACACATTAAACTACAAGCTGCTTTTAATAGCTACTACAGTGCTCATCTGGGGTTTGCTCTCTCACTCAGTCACCTCCAAAAACATAACATCCAACTATAGCTGTAGTACTGGCTTTGACTCTCCCCGATGGGACCTGGAGCCGGCATCTTTTCTTCCATTTTGTTCTTTCTGCTTCACTTTCTACCGATTAAGCATCCAGACTCCAGAGGAAAGGAAAGAGCGCGGGAATAAGTGCTGCAGTACTTTTTTTGCTCTGAGGTCATTGAATACTCCACAGAGTGAGGTCAGTTGTTCATGATGGCGGGAAAAGGGGAAAGGAAAAGAGAGCAGCATTTAAAGAACTGATATTTTAAGCTGTGATGGATGTTGAAGGAAAAAAGAGGGAGTGAACTACAGCAGAGCAGGAAGTTGCATGACGTTATTCCAGAGATACACATGGTTCAGACAGAACTCTGAAGGGCATGTTTATAGTTTATATGATCCAAACACCCACACTAACACTATGCCACTTTGCACAGATATATTATATAATTTTTCCTGTGTAAATCATTTTGTACAAGTTATATATATTGTATGTTTACTGTCTGAGTTTGTTTTGCACTGTGTGTCTAAGACGTCTAAGACAATGTTCCATCATAACAGACAATAAAGTTTTCTGAATCTGAATATTAACATATTGTATCCATAATGTACAAGGATTGTAGAACCAGTGTTGAGAGATGAAGGATGAACCAATGATGGTTCTCGCCAGACCACTTCCTGATAGTGACTGTACTGTCCTTGAAATATGATCTCAGAACATGCGCAACAGTGTCTGTCGCTCAGTCTGGCTCTTTATCCACCAGAAGCCTCTGTTAGTTCTGATGTAGGCATGGATAAGCATGTCAGCTCAGCTGGCAGTGATTTCCAGCCAGGGGATCCAGGGATTTGGGGGGTGGATTGAAGGGGTGGGGGGGGGCAGGGGGGGTGGGGTCACCCATCTTTTTTTCTCTCCTCCTTTCCTCTCAACACATCCTGAACAAACAGGCCCCTGCCCAGGCCTCAACCCGTTCCATCAGTCGGACTTGAGGGAGAAACATTCCTCCATCCCGGAAAAGAGGAGTCACATCTACAGGAGTTCTGGGAATAGAAGAAGGCTAATGAAGTGCAGGCTGAAGCTACGGAGGAAGAGAGAGCTGCAGTGTGGAACTAACATAACTCCCAAACCAAGTCACAGAGAAGACAGAGAAGTCTACAAACTGCTTTGTGCATGGATGTTTTTCCAATCAACTTCTATTTAGTTTTTTTTAAGATGCTCTTCTCGGTATTTAAAGTGTAATTGAATTTTGAACTTAAAAGCCATTGAAATGAGCACTATGCTAAATATTTATAGAAAATCTTTCCACATGCAATGCGTTCACAGGCACAACACTAATCTGAACACTCCTCACCCACTGGTTTAGACGTGCATTTGACTTTATTATTTATTTTGACTTTATAGTGTTTTTACCATCCTTGAATTGCAATACCACCATGGTTGCGAAGAAAGTCTGATCTGCCTGCTGAGGCTTATTTTTGTTCGTGAAGCACGAACGGCAGATGGTGATGGAAATCTGATGCCCTCACAGGATAAAATATGCATAACACTAACGCAACACATGTGAATGCATTGTCAGATGTCCTGCTTTAAGTGACAATTCTTTATGCGTGTATGTAAACATACAGTGAACTGACCTTTCAATCAAATTAAACATAACACACTTCTCCCCCCAACATGCACTGACAAGATGAGCACCGGACACAACAAAAGCAGATGTTTTCTCTCTCTATTCATAGCAGCTCAGAGAGCTCATAAATACAGATGCATACACCAGACCTCACAACACAGATGTGAGGAAATCAATTTTGCAGGTAAAAAGGTTAGGAGACCACACAGTACCATGTTAATGAAGTCCAGCATTAAAAAGGTAAACCTGCCAGTAAACACTCAGGTATATTTCAGCACCAATAACCACACTAATGGATGATTTTGTAACGGCTATAACTAGACAGCGAGGAGCAGGTCGGGGATTTACTGTTTGACACAGCTGCAAACTGGAGAGCTGCACTGGCCAGCAGACTGACAGTATCCCTCTTGAGAGTTTGCAGCAGACGGAATATAGTCGACTGGAGCCCTATACAGCTTGTGGCTGATAACTACTGTAAGTTGTATACTTTAGTTTGAAAGCTTTAGCTTGGGTGTCTCTATAAATCAACTGTCATCTGGCGTCCAATCTGACCAGAAACTGTCTTCGTCTTGAATGTACTTGAATGTATCCGCATGTACAGTTGACTGCTTAATGGCTTCAAACTGCATGTACAAATGATAACTTTTCTTCTTACTATTACACTTATGAATAGCATGTGCGAGCACGAAGGTATTAAGACGTCGTAGTATTCCTTGAGTACTCAAATCCCAACGAATTGAAGATAATTAGCAGTCATAACATTATGATGAATAAGTGAAAGACACCAAGCTTCATCAGCACAGCACAGATGCAGCAAATTAAAACATACTCCACCGCAAGTGCGATGAGTGGTTTGATGTTTTGCTGATGCCATCAACGTACTTGTTAGTTAAAGCAATCAGAAATCAATACCATTCCCCCGTTTACTGCCGGGCCTCATTCTGTCTGAATCAAAGGCGTCCCTGCTCCTCCCTCCTGTCAAGACTCATACAACAGCAACAACAACAGAGCCACTGTCATTATCTTTCAGTAATGAATAATTGAACTATCACTACACTCAGCACCTGCCCTTGAAGAACCAGCTATGAATAAGCCCACAGTCACGGCCAGCAAGCGGGAGGGCCACGACACAGCACAGGAATGCTCTTCAGCTGAGCTGGGGGGGGGTTCTGTACAGTAAGACTAAACACAACACAATAACACACGCGTACGGTGACTCAGAGAGGGGACATGATCTGTTTTCCACTGTGAGGGAGTCAAAATTGAAATGACAGATCCCACTTTAAAATTCATGATCTTCGTGGCTTCACATTATCATATTACTCCTGTGATCTTCGAGGGTGGATTATGTGAAAGCACAAAAGAAGCAGGTTAAGTCATCATGTGATCGGAGCTCTTTTCGCGTGCGCGCACACACACACACACACACACACACACACACACACACACACACACACACACACACACACACACACACACACACACACACACACACACACACACACACACACACACACACACACACACACACACACACACACACACACACACAGTCTCGCTGCTGTTTATTAAACACAGCCTTATGAGCACTAGCAGCCTGGTGTAACCTCATCCAATGATAAAAACATTACAAGAAAAACAAATTTACACTCTCCAATTACTCTTACCAGCCATTCAGCTCCAGTTCCAGCAGCGACTGGGTCTTCTCTGAATTACACTGCAAACACCACATGCTGGCCAGCACTCACAAGACGATGTAATCCAAACATTAACAGTCCTGCTCACGAGTCCCTATTACTGCCTAAAAGCTTTCTCTAACAGACAGACATATTTCAAAACTGCCATCTGCTATAGCTTGTAGATGTCTTCTTCTTCTTGCAGACGTTCCCATTTCTTTGCCATGTGAAAGCAGCTCCCTATGGAGGGTAGACCTACATGTTTAGTGGTAAGTGGCAGTCTTTAATCTCTGACAGACAAATGGAGATCTTTCTTTTTCTCTTTCTTCCTCTCTGTCCTTCGTGTGCCGGGCTGGTAGGAGTATAAGGGGGGCGGAGGCTGGGAGACAGGGGAGTGTGGGTTTTTGCCAGGCCCTGAGCAGTATGGAAGGGGGCGTGGTGCAAGGATGGGGGTGTGTGAGCGCGGTGGCTCTGTAGCTGGGTAGAAAGCGAGAGAAGGGGATGAGATACCTCCTGGGGGAGATGAGAGATAAAGAAAGGTGCTAAAATCACAGAGTGTTTGAAGGAGGGGGGAGTGACAGCTTGGTCCAGTTGGGTGCATAAGTATAGTAGATAAGTAGCAATGGGAATGAATGGAGAAACAGGTAAAAGGACAAAATATGAGGAGACGGTGGCATAAAGACAGAAGATAGTGATGGGGTCCATAGTGTCAGAGGAAACGTGTCGGGAGTGCTTGAATATCAGAGGTACCTTTTGGTAGCCTTTTTTTGCACGAAGGAAAAAGGACTTAGTGGGTAGAGATGGCCAATATAAGAGAGTGACTCTATTTTTAGAGCCTTTCAGGGCTGAGAAGTGACTGTTATGATGTGCACTAAGAAAAGAACCACAGCGGATTCTGTGTCTTTGTGCTGCAGAAAATCACTGTAGAGTAGAAGTTTTAGCCCTTCTACTTTCAACCTCTTTTACATCAGCATTGTTTAATTGTATGGCTATGTGATACTGCTAAAATGCCCACTAAATTGCACCATCGTTGCAAAGCTCGCCAGGACTTCCGTCCAGTTTCGTGCCTCGTCTCTGGACTTCACAGTGTTGTTGAGACAGGCCAGTGACTAATCACCCCTCTGAGAGAGGGGGTTGGGGTAAACAGCCCCCAAGTCAAAGGTATTTTCTACCTAATGACAACAGGCACAGGAAACAGAGGAGAATGGCTCCCACATGGAGCCGGTTTACAGGGATAGCAATCACACGCACACGCGCACACGCACACACACGCACACACACACACACACACACACACACACACACACACACACACACACACACACACACACACACACACACACACACACACACACACACACACACACACACACACACACACACACACACACAAGGGAAATGTTGATGTCTTCTAATTACAGGTCTTCAACCCTAAAATGATCACCTTTACTAGTCTGTTTTCATCTTAGACTTCAAACGAAAAATGCAGAACGAGAGACTAAAAGTAAAAAGTATGCATATCTTAACATGTGTTATGGGTCCCAGCAGTGGTTTATGCACAGACTTACTTGCAATGGGTGACTCAGGCAGAATGATTATGTGTAGAAAGGCAGACAGACAGTAACTGGCCAACTGATCTATTTCAGTTTGAGACCTTGGCCCTGTACTCCGTTGACTACAGCTGCTAATGCCGATACTTGACTCAACTTACACATCTCACCTATCACGCAATCTCACCACTCTTACTGAAATCAATTTATTCCTGAGTGCCAGTAAACAAAACAAACAAAAAAAAGGGGAGCAAAATCCATTTTAGGACGCCCTTTTAATAAAGCTGGTATGCTCATTATTCTATCATTTTGTTATCACCCAAGAAGCACAGATGGAGGCAGACATTTAGATTTTGAAATGTGTGCATGATATTACATTTTAGCCCCGGTGCAGGCTTTGTTGTGCTGGCAGACCACAGGGAGCAGCTAACAAGACGTTATTTGCTTGGTAATGACATATAAAGTAATATCATGGTCTCATTTTGAAGGCAGGCATGAGATGCTACCAAGCCCCAGGGCTGTCGTGATTGTTTCAGCATGAGGCTCAAGGGCAGCATCAGTTTGAGCATTGAGGAGAGCTCTGCTGAAATGATCTGATTAGATGAATTCTGGGTAAAGCTGAGCTGTAAAAGTTTGCAAAAACTCAGGACACTTAGTAAGCCTGTGTAATTATCTTTGTCTGGCTGCCTCCGTGTCTTACTCTCTCTCCTCTAGAGTTACGATCCAGTCTAGTCATCCTGTCTGCTGAAGGCCCGCTCCATCTCCTGAGTCCTGGCTGCACGGCTCTGCTCCAGCATGATGTCATTGAGAATTCCAAGCAGAGGCCCACTCTCTGCTCATAAAACGCTATTTCTTCAACTCAATACATATGGTCTTTCTGCATTTCAGCTCCTACTCTATCACCCCCCCCATTCAGTTCCACAGCCCTCCCTTCTTTTCCTTTCCCTTCGTGTTTTAGTGTGAGGAAAGTTGGATACATTACACTTGGGACAAGGCCAAAGAGGCATCCACAGGTCAGCTACACACAAATGCCTATATCAGGTGCATTCCCACAGAAAGAGTACCTGAATATTATCAGAAGAACCGAAAATCCTGGATTTTCTCATTGGAAAGAGATTGAGAAAAGACAGCAATGGAAACGGCAGCAAAGGAAATGAAAGGGGCAAAGTGATGGCTTCCTGGAAACTTAGTCACAAGACGCTGTGTGCTCTGTCTACATGACATCATCACCGTTTCTTATTATCTTCTTTTGCTGGATGCTGAGCGACTTAGACCTGGGCTAAGAGACGGAAAAAATAAAATGAAAACTCAACCCTTGCCTGGTCTGGAAACAATTAGAACAGGCTGATGTCATAGTCTGATACAACAGCATACTAAATGAGATGCAGTGGCCCGGCGTAGCTTTGTGAACACAGAGGACTTTGTATAGGAGGGAAAAAAGAAACACAAAAAAGAAACAATTTTCCTATGAATTCTCAGGAACAAAGAATTTGTGTGCGTAAGAAGGATCTGGCAGCAGATGTATAAATAGAGCTGAAATGAGAGTAATTAAAGGATATGCTGCCTCTGCTCATCACATCCTGGCGGCAAAGCTGGAGCAGATGTGTTGCCCATGGGATCCTGTGGGAATGATCAAAGATCATCAGTGGCAAGTGATGCCTGAGAGGCTTTTCGCTTTTCTTCTACATCACTTTGTCATTTCAATCTGGATAGAAACAATCTGTTGTCCAGACACATGGAAACTGAAGGCTGAACTGCACTTCTGAGATTAGTTTTGGGGCGTCAAAACATTTTGAGGCCACTTAGTGTTTTGTTTTTTTTAAACAAGTGCTAACAGCCTAGATGTACCCTTTCCCCTCAGCTGGGACTGGGTATTGAACGTCAGCTCAGAAATGAAGGCTCATTGCTTAAAGTTAAAGTTAAAGTAGGAATAGTAGTAGACCTTTTGGGAAATAGGCTTATTTGCTTTTTGTAGACAATTGAATCAGAAGATTGTGATCACTCTCATGACTCAGTTGACCAAGAAGTCAAATGTTTGTTAAACATGAGAAACATGTTCTTATTGCTCAAAAGTATCAGTTTTATATCTGTATCAAAACCCAGGCAACGTATTCACACTAGTATTAAAATATTTCAAACAATACCCAGCCCTACCAACAACCAGTTTTAAATGGCACCTGGGTAGCTTACACACAGCAAGAAGGATCAAGGTTTGCTCTGTTCAGGGTGGAGCTTTTGCTTGTTCCATCAGTGTTTGTGTGGGTCTCCTCTGGTTTCCTCTTACATTCCATATGCAAGTCAGGTGTGGTAGAGACTCTAAATTGCCCAAAACTATGAACGTGGGCATCTACAGACTTGTCCTGGGCATTTCTCTGCCATCCTCAAAATGACTGAGTGGGCAGAGAAAATGCATGAATAAAATGACACCCTTATGTTGGGAACCTAGCAAACCTTTACTTAACAACTCAACCACATGTCTGTGTACTCCTTTCTGTATAAGACAAAATACATTTCATGGAACCATGGCAAATACAGGACTTTAAAGCTGTACTTCCCCAGATTGCATACATGTGCTATCTCTCCCTCTCTATAAGAGGCAGATAGAGGTTGTGTATTGTTTACGGTTACCATTATTAGAAGCGGGCCCTGTTTGTCCATTTACAATATTTCCTTTCAGTTCACTCCATTACCAGATACCACATTTCTCTGAGGCTCTTCAGTGTAGCCCCACCCCAGCACAGAAAAACTACAGCAATATTCTCCCCTGCTAAAAATAGACCCATGTGAGGTGACACACTCTGGTAAACACTCTGCAAGGGAGATGAACAATGCTCTGTAGAACAAGAGGAAGAATACACATTAACAAGAGAGAATGGCCATTTAAAGCCCTGCTGATTTTATCTCATTATCTGTTCCTTGGTGGCAGATCGACGTGCGGAGCTTTTCAATGACATTGTAAAATTTTGAGGTCAGGTGGAGAAATGCGAGACTTAGACTGGTGTCTCCAGTGGTTAGTGCTCAGAGCAGCCCTGACTGTAAATGTGACAAAAGCCACAGCGGGTATAAATACCCAAGTTGGTCATGATGGATACAGGAGCGAGATACCGCAGCCAAGACCAACAAAACAGGGCTGACATGATGAGACCCATTCCACAGTGGGCTCTCAGAGTGACAGTGCCACCCATTGGTTAGAAATGATACTACATGTACCCTTAAAGATGTATATACCAGGCCTTGGGGCTGACATGTGGCAGTGATGTCATTCAGGACTACTGCGGTCAAATGTGTTTGTCATGGTTGCAATCGGGAGGGTGGCTGGGTTATTCAAAGGCACCAGGATGTAAAAAGACCAGCTTTTTCTAGTTTGGGAGATGTTGGCGGGGACATGTAGGGGTTGGTGCAATAATCTATTTGGGGCAGTGACAGACTCACACCTGTCTCAAGTCACACAGAAAGTCCTGTGGTTGACATGCACTACATGTGGCACAGGAAAGATGATCACCAGCATGCCTTATTCATTACCAATTGTAAAGATTACCTTAAAAAAGATTTTTAGATTTTTAGATTTTTAGATTTCTGTATTAATATATACCATATATTTTGTATTCAACACATTTGCTTGTCTGTTCTTTTAATACCAATACATACAATATTGTAAAAACGCAAATAGTATTTGGACATCAATTTGCACTCTTGCAATTAACAATTTTTTTAAATCGATGACCATATCAAGTAAATGTGCAAACTTTAAAATACAAAACTACTAAAAAAAAAAAAAAAAAAAAAAAAAAAACAAATCTGATGTCTCCATCAATTCATGCCCCATAACCTTTCTAAGTATCTGCCTCCCTGCCTAATAGCACCATGGTGGCCAATCAATCATCGCACAGGCTCCCAATTTGTATAACATCAGCCAAACACTTTTAAATCACATCTCTCTGCTGCCCTGATTCCAGAACTGATTTCCAGGAACCATTCATCAGCATAATCCTAGAGAATAAAAAAAAATACATCTATCCCTTGATATAAACCAGACATGTTTCTAAAATAATTATCCGTGTGTGTGTGTGTGTGTGTGTGTGTGTGTGTGTGTGTGTGTGTGTGTGTGTGTGTGTGTGTGTGTGTGTGTGTGTGTGTGTGTGTGTGTGTGTGTGTGTGTGTGTGTGTGTGTGTTTGCACGTGCATGCATCCGTTTGTGTGCCTGGCATTGCAATCAATTTAGAGCCATGAGCTACACGTAAATTACATCATTGAACTGGGTAAATTGACTGGAGGGCTTACAATGATAATAATTGCTGTTTCAATCAGATTCCATTCATTTTCGGGTGCACCAGTGATCAGATAAATAGCTAATGATGTTGAAGAAGATGTGTTGCTCAATCATTCAAATCACTCACAAGATTACATTGGCATTCGAGCGTGAAATAGTGTATTGGTTTTAAGCTGATTGTAGTATAAACATGTTTCTAGTAGGCAAACAGACATGTTAATTGCACGGAAAGTTTTGAACTGATACGGTCTTAAATTAGGTATTCAGCATAGGTGTCAATACAATAGAACCACATCCTGCTACATAATACTCCAACACAAATGGGGGGTTAACGTTGAAGAGAAACATAAAGGGAGGAAACCGATCCAAACCTCTACATTCCTATAATACTCAGACTGCGATAGCTTACATTCCACCAACACTCACCTCTCCACACACAGATGTGCCTTCGTGGCATCCGAAGCCCACGGCAGAAACACTACGGCTATTGAGCGGCGAGGAGCGCCTCACGGCTCGGCCGTCTACACTGGCACTGGCCATTGTTTGTGTTGGCATTGTATATAAAGGCAGCCTTTCTCATGTCTGTTCCATAACACCATTCCAGTCTTTGATTGATTTGAAGGAAAACACAGTAACTAAACAACAGGGGATACCACTGTAGTGAACCCCATGACATCAATATTTCAGACTCTGAAATATATATATATATATATATATATATATATTAAATACATGAACATTTGTTGTTTTGTTGTTAGTTCATCATTCTGAGCCATTCTGACATTTTCAAACTTTCATATTCTGCTCCACTTGGAAGTGAAAGTGCAAAACGTATTTCATTTTAATGGCCCTCATTAGTCTGACAGTGATAGAAACATTCAGGAAACATAATGTTATTTTAGGAGAAAAACTGGAGGACTGGATACAGATGTGACTAAGTGAATGCAGCTTTATGAGGATCATGATCTGTGGTGCAAATACGGTGAAGTCACCTGAAACTACAATATTCACATCATAAATGTCAACACTGAAATACATGTCATGCTACAGAAGAGCCATTATTGTAAAGATAAACCTCATTTCAAGATACAATCTGTTGTAGTTATTGCCAGACCCTCCTCCGGCTGGCTAGTCCACACAGCATTCCGGGATGGGAGAAAAACGTGCTCTGGTTAATTGGCATTTCTTTAAACCAATCACAATCGTCTTGGGCGTTGCTAAGCACCGGACGGAGCAACGGCGCATCTGCAAAATAGCCTCGGGAAGGAACATGTGTACATTTAAAGGTTGTTTTAGTCGTGCAACAGAAAACTCAGATTGGACAGATAGTCTAGCGAGCTGTCTGGATTTACCCTGCACTAGATCTGTAGTGATTCAAGACATTTAATCAACTTTTACAGGGCAGTAATAATAACAGAAATCAGACTACATTGGTTAAACAACTATAAATATTTCTTATAGCACTCACAAGCAAATCTAAATGGATTTGCTGCTACTTGTTCACCAAGCAAAAACTTTTTTTATGAATTCTTAAGAGACAAGAGGTTTGACCAATAAAACTGCTGCGTCACGGACCCATTTGTCAAAGCAAAGCCTTTTGTTTTTCTTTTTTCCAAAACTCTGCACATCCAAGCAGAAAACCTTCACTGCAGGCCAAGTCATCAAAGAATGAACATGAGAAAACTCAGTATCGGCTGACATGTGATGAGAACTTCCCCCCAGCCGCACTTAGAACTTGATCACTTCTATTTAAATATTAATTGAAAGCCACAGTTGAAAGTACCTGAACAATGAAAGCAGGATTAGGAAAGAAATAATTAATGATTCATATCTCTCGTTTTTCTTCACTAGACATGCGTGTTAAGGTATTGGCGAGGCTGAAAATAAAGCCAAAAAAAAGTGTTTAGAAATTTAAAAAAAGAACTACTAACTGGACAGTGAGTCGTTTTATGAAAGTAACACAGACAATGGGGAAGCAATCAATCACCGAAGAAACGCACAGAGATAAAGCACCCTCTACGCTCCCTTTTTCTCAGGAATGTAAAATAAAGCTGAGGAAACCTTTTGTGCAGGTCACGAGAGTGCTGAGAAATGGATTCATGTTGACATATTCCAGAGGAACAAGATATCCTGAGTGTGCAAGTTCCATTCATACCACATTTCCACAAGACCTGGTGGGTGCAAGTCAGCAGATCTTATTCAGGCAGGCTGGGTAGGACATGAAGACTGGCTTTACAGAGCGAGAGAGACATTCTGAGAATAACAAGCAGACTCAAATTCATGATAACAACCCCTTGAGGAGGGGTTACACAGCACCATGTTGATTGTTTCATTTCTCTAAATGCCTCCCATAACCCTCGCTTGAGACAGTGCCAAGGTATTTACAAGAAAAGAGGGTTACACACGGATTCATTCGCCATCTCTATGACAAACTACCTGACAGCGGCTAATGTTGTTTGGCTTCCATTTAATTCACACACAAACAAAAATTATTGGACAGTTTCTAGTGCACAATGTAACTCAATAACGGCATAAGTCCTACAGGGGCAGACTAGAGAAGAGCCAGCCACATGTATCATAAATCAACATTAACACAACTCTTGCAACACAACAACCCAGATCAGAGGAGTCTCAGAATTAAAAAAAAAAGAAGACGTATGTAAAATGTATGTAATTACAGAGGAATAGATTTCAAACGGAGAGTAAATCTGTTACCTTTGCTGTAGCCTTGGAGGTTTGATGTGCGCGTCATAAAGCGGTTTTATTGACGGAAAGCACAGCCCAGGTCTCTGCAGGCTGCAGGGCACATCGATCTGTAGCCCCTCAATTACTTATTTGAGGCCCCCGTCCCAGCTCTCTGAGCTGAGAGGATGACAAACGGGTCCTTTGTGCAGTTATGCATTGTGTTAGAAATTGTAATCATATGAAGATGTGTCCGTTAAAAAAAAAAGAAGCAAGACAGTGAAGGCAGGGGAGAAAGAAAGGCAGGGGAGAGAGAGAGAGAGAGGGGGATGACATGCAGCAAAGTTTTCGGGCTGGACTCGAACCCGGGCCGCTGCGGTAAGGGCATATATATATTTAACAAAAAGCAATAAAGATGTCAGTGTGAGAAATAGAGCTCCACGATATGAGGACAATACGTGAATATCGTGATAATGATATTATTTGCGATTCATAAACAGATATTAGTGTACTCAGTTCTGCATTTCTGCTGCTTTCAGTATTCTGCTAAAATACAGAAAAAGCATGTTTAACTTAAAAAAAAAAAAATCATCTCCAACATTATTTTATTGAACAAATTGCAAATTGAACATAAAAAGCACCATTAAAAAGAATGAGTTATATTTTAAAGTGTAACCATTAAAAAGAATGACGACTATATTTTAAAGTGTAGTTTTCTACGGATACTCTTTCAAGCAATGTCTCGCGATATGTCTCAGCCTTTGACGATATGTTTATTGTGCGAGTTGATATTGCGATAACAATAAAAAAAAACCATATATTGTGCAGCCCTGGTGAGAAACACA
Organism: Perca flavescens; assembly: GCF_004354835.1. NCBI lineage: Eukaryota > Metazoa > Chordata > Actinopteri > Perciformes > Percidae > Perca > Perca flavescens. The sequence goes on from NC_041337.1 coordinate 13,979,820, forward strand.
AAAAGCACTTTATCACTGGTACTTTTGGTTTTTCCACTAAAGCATGACTTACTCTTGGTTTTCCATGAGACACACTTCCAAAATAAATGGGCTTGTACACGTATGTGGAAATATCAGAGGGCAGAGAGGATGTTTCTCTACCTCCCATTTTCTGGGATCCTACAAATTTGTCTGAGAAGTAGAGGGTGCGGCCAGGATTATTCCCACATCTGCAGGTTCGAGTTTACATTTTAATCAGGGTAACCTAAGGTATGAAAGGTATCAAGATACACTATACAAAAAGGACACAAACATTGGAAAGCAAACAACGTATAAGATATTAATTAATGGCAAGAATGTAGCCATACAGATTCATTTTACTGTATATGCAGAATTTGGACCACACTAATTAGCAGCCAACTAGCCTCAATTGTAGGCCTTGATTCCAATAGCTAGTTTCGTTTTCAATACAGTTGCAGTTGGTAAAAGGTCACAACACATTCAGGTAGCCATTTAGCTAAATAGCATATACAGCATGTAATATATGTTACATATCTCCTATAATACATTGTGTTTTTTTAATGTCAATCTTTAAGTTTTAGTTCTCCGTGCTCCACTGTTCACCAGCTAATCACCAACTTTCTGTGTGTTTTTAGAGCTTTTTTTGCTGCCAACAGCTGCCTGCTGCAGCTGGAAACGGTGCTGATGAGAGCAGGCCATAAAACCATGAGCTGAAAGATGCTGCGGGGAACTGCAGAGAGTGGTGATAATTATCTGTGGGTTCATCACTTTGAGCGACCCCCTTTCACATTGTCGTAGTTATTTGATCCATTGTTAGCATAAGGATATTGATTATAGCAGCTTTAAGTTATTTATGACTTTATTTGCTTGCAGAATCTAAAACTCTCCGGTTATCTACTCATATTTGATAAGCATATTCAATATTGGATCCAGATTCTGTAAACGCTATTGAACGGCTACCTGGTAGCTATTAATCAATACCTAGAGACCTCCCTGTACAAGCAGACACTGTAGTTCAGTCAGTCTATGTCAGCCTTCCAGATATTTTCCCGTCCCAGCTGTTCAACAACTCCACTGTGAATAAGGTCAATTGCCTCACTTAAACCTTTAACCAGTAAATTGCACATCGCATTACAGATATGTTGCAGTGACAGCTGGAAGGAGCCGTTTCAGAGGGACATGATGAGTCAGCAACACAGTAACATCCTGAAACCAACCCTGATAACAGGTTAAGATTATTTTCCTTTTATAATCTGTTCATGCGTTTGGACCTAAGCAGTAAGAGCTCAGTGATCATCACCGCTTTCAGTTACACAGGAGGGCCAGTGTGAGTGTGACAGGTTTACTTTATTGTCTACTTTATTGGCAGTCCTGTGCAAGTGCATAAACATCTGCTTAGCATAAGGTGAGGATTCTTGCTCCTCAGCATCATGTCTAAGCAGATTTGAGACCTAGGTGGATACAATACAGAATAATGAGCAGCGTATCCCCAGAACTTTTGCGATTACTCTGCATTTAATGATGAAACACAGAGGAATTCTGAGTAATAAAAAGCTATTGAGATTCATAGCTGTTGCACTTTGCCTAAGGATCCCAGAGGGGAATTCTGGTGATAGAAGTGGACTGAGAGAGGAAGGGGTGAGTTGCACGTGATGAGGAGCAAGAGAAAAAGCAGCATGCATGCATTCAGTACAGTGCAACTCTGTATTCTCAAACCGCCATTCTCACGTACAGCGTGACTGATGAGGGAGAAGCCGTCTCACCCTCTGTGCATCTAATAGGCTTTAATGATGGTCTCTCTCTCGCTCTCTTCCATTCTGTTATCATGTCTAATGAGAGCAGGTCCGGGTGGACTGTGCACACAAGCTCTTCATGAATAATTGGGGAAAATAGATTATCAAGAGGTCTTGCTATAGGAGTCATGGAAATAGGTCAACAAGATGCTTGACATGAGCAGGACAATCAAGCAGGAATGTGAGTCAGAAAGATGTTGGGATTGGAAATGGGGGATTGGGCAGTTCAGAGGCACGTACATGAGAGAGAAGCTGAAGGCTAATGGGCCACAAGTTCTGTGGTTTTTACAGCAGCTGGCAAAGATGCATTTTCACTCAAAATAAGAGGCACAAATAAACACAAACAACTCTGCCTCCTGGCACTGTGCATCAGCGTGAGCGTGACATCAGACTACAGAGCAACGGCGTCGGCACCATTGACATATATACAATGGACCAATAGACCCCGTTGCTCTGGACGGAGACCAGTGAAGGCTATTAGAAGCACTTTTCCGGTGATCACTTGCTTTACTGCGCAGCCTCCAACTGACAGAGACAACGTAAATGTGACGTGAGCAACGTGTCTGAAAGTTGTAAGTCTTCTGGTAGCTGTGACAAGAGAAATCTCAATCATTCCCAATCTTACAGAGACGGAGAGAGTAGGTATATGTAAGGAGATAACATAAGCACAGGCTTATTATTGCTAACTAACATGCTAGTTAACATTAGTAATTAAACCTAAACAGCTAATGTAAGTCGAAACTGCCTGCGAGCTTCTCCTGTACTATACGGTAATTCCTCTACTGTGCGACAGTAAGTCACTTGGTTATGACACAATCGTTAGGTTATTTTTACAAAAACGTCTGCAACGGAGCCATAACGTGAGATACAAGGTAATGGAGCCTTTTATACATTGTCGTGTTTCTTTAGAAATAAACAACGGACAAATAGAGTCTTTAAACGCTTCAGATGTAAAGTTATTCGCAGTCAAGTGACGTAAAAAAAAAAAATGGCGGTCAGTGTAATGCTAACAAGAGGTGATCGCTTTGTAGCAACAAAATGGCGCCATCGGAGGTTCGCGTTCTGAAGCGAAGCTTACCCCCTTGGTCGGCACCCCCGAGTACGAGCATCAACGGCTCCATGTCACATACTTTCCATATTGACACATTCATCTATCCTTTTATTCTGTTCACCTCACATAGGACTGCAACTGATTATTATTTTCAATCGGTTGATTTTTTTCAGATGAATTGGCTAATTGTTTAGTCCGGTAACATGTTCACATAGCTTGTTATATCTATCCAAATGGCTAAAAATTAAAAAGGTATTCAATTTACAATTACATAAAAAACAGAAAAAAAAGAGAAAATCCTCACACCGAAGGAGCTGGAAACAAAAAAAAAATGTTTATTGTATTTTTGCTTGATAAATGACGTGAACAATTATGCAAATTGTTGGTGATTAATTTTCTGCCTAATAATTTGAGCTCCACTCTCATGCACACACGCCAGCTCACCACACACCTGCAGTGTCTGACAATGGAAACAGCTGCTGTCCCCGTAACAGAACCTATATGAACCTGCACTTCACAGCCAGAGAGGTCACACACACACACACACACACACACACACACACACACACACACACACACACACACAAACACACAAACACACACACACACACACACACACAAAGAGTTGAGCCCACCTACCTCCACACATGTGTCCCGGTTGGCTTATACAGTGTGAAATAAGATCCGGGCTTTGATGACAAATTGCTACTGAAAGGTAAGGTGACCGTAGTTACTGGAAAGCTAGACTGGCTTTGTCAGACACAAGAAACTGGGATCCTCCATCTGACTAATTTACTCTCCACTAATCAGCACGTTCCCCTAAACGTCAATGAAAAGAGGAGGCTCTCTTCACACAGCAACTCCCCCTGCCTCACTCAGCTGTGTCCCTCACAGCCGCACTCTCTTTGAATCTCTCTCTCTTTCATTAGTCTATCTCTCTCTCTTCCCACCATCAGCTGTCTTCTCGTTCTCGCCCGCAACATGCCTCTACCCTGGTCTGTGGTCATTTATTCAGCTGCTGTGTTGATGTCTATGGTTCAGTGGGGACATGTCCAGAGCCTGCGTGTTGCAGCTCTGCAAGGTCACCGATTGTTTTTTTTCTCCCCTCCCTCTTCAGGACACATGGTGTTGCTGAAGGGGAAATCTGAGCTCTCAACCAGAACACATCCTCACACAGCCCGAGTGCAATCCAAAATGTAGTTACATAACAGGTCATCTAACAATCTGTTTATATCTGAAGAGAAACCAGAATATGATTCACATTTAGTTGCATTGTCAAACACAAAGGTTTGAGTTTGACAATCAAAAACGGGTGAAAAATCAGTGACCATATATCCTTCTAATTCAGGCAAAAGTGTGACAGTGCAAGATGTGATAGTGGGATTTAATTCTGGGGGAGCTGAAAATGTATCTGTAAGCAACAGTCTAAGACTGCTGTCCTGCAAACATCCACCTCTCCATGTTTCCTCTGCTTTTGTATCCTGCTCAGGCCAGTTCTGTCCAGGTGGCCATACCTGTCGAAAACATGTCAATCACAAGGCAGAAACAGCAGAGATTCCTATGATTTAAATTAAAATAAAACTGTCAGCCAGATACCTTTCCTCTTTGTTTTGCAAGATACATTCAGGATAGAAATAACAGATGTGAGACTCATTCTACTAAATACTACTAAATAAATACTTTTGCTCCCCTGTAAAATCATTATTATACCAGAACTGTTAAGCTAGTCTGGGCAGTAAATCTGGGAGAAAAGCCAGAGAAACAGGCTACGAGGCTGCAGCAGCCTCCGTGAGACTCCAGACAAGGCAAGATCCCCCATCTGCCTTAATTTGTCCTCTCTCCACTCACCGATGGCTCACAGTGGAATTTAGGACTGCTCATTTATTTGACTTAAAATATCTTCCATTGTTTAATTACTTAGCTCTCTGCCCTTGACATACTCACAGCTGAATTCCCTAATCAATTGACTGAGTGGCCATTAACAGGCAAAACACTATGACGAGTCTGCTTCTTTAGGAAAAATCCCGTCAAAGCCATCCACACACTGGAAGGAAGATGCACATAAGACGGCTGTCCTAAAGTCTCTCTACCAACAGATGGTGCTAGTGTACAGTCAATGCTGTACTGAGACTAATTTAGAGTTTAGGGATATATGGCTGATCAAAAGACTCCCACTCGTCATTATCAAGAGAGGCCAAGGAAACAAGTTAATGTAAAGTAGAGCAGCAGTGGGAGGGTTACTGTTTTAAAAAGGGAGAAAATGTGCAGGGAGAAAGGAGTTAGATAGTGAGAGAGGAATTATTCTCTAGTTCCGAAAGGAGCTTATTTAAGCTGCAGGCGGACATGTCCGAGTCTATATGAGGAGACAGGTTTTATCTCTTAGATAGTTAGTCTCACTTGACTGGCCTTTAATTTGAAAGGAACTGTCTCCAGTTACAAACACATGCTTTCCCACTGTAATTTGCAACTAGTAATAATAATGATACTGAAAATTATCAATAATTCAACTCCTGTGAACCAGTGGTTGATTTTCTGTTGCCAGATTAATTGCAGTCTAAAGAAATTAAATCAATAGATAGGGAATATCTGTCTGGTATGAATGAACCTTGGTCACTGAGAAGAAAAGTCATGTGACTATGGGACACTAAGTGATACACGCATTAGATGAGTCTCTGTGGACGCTGCCTCATAGATTGAAAGCAGGATTTATCACAATTGCATGCACGTGCACAGATCTCTGAGGCCAGTTGTCAAGGTAACAGCTAAGGCTGACAGAAAGACAATGCACTGTCCGTCTCGTTAGAAGTTATAGACGTCTGTGTATGTTCAAGAAAACAGGCCTGCATTTACACACAGCTCAGAGCAATTAGTCCAATCAGGATAAACATTTAACTTTAATGACCAGCTACAGTCCCAGCCTCCCTGTCTGCATTATTTCACTCAAATATGAGATTCTGCTCATAATGAGCCTTAAATAAAGGAGCCACAGAGTATACAGATAATGCATGCCCCCTCTCCCAGGGGTGCTACAAATTATCCATTACATTAGCATTGAGAATCTTGGATGTTCGAATGTTTAGTCTTTTGCCAAGAACAATATTTTATCCATTTATTTACCTATTCATTGCAGGCTGAGACAGAGCTAAAAGCCCCTAAAGGGACAACTCTGTTTTATAGAGTAAATGCACTGCCGTGCTATTATCAACTCCTCTCCCTGACCCTACCCCACCTCGCTCATTTCTGACATAAATCAAAACACACTGTGGATAATGAGGGTCTGCTATGTCAATGAAAAGAGTTGGTGGATTAACAGCAATTACCAACCTGAGCTCTGGAGGCTCAGTTTGTTGGCAGCTGAACATCAGCTCCCTGTACCAGTGGTGCAGCTACAGGACACAACAGTGTACACATGCACACTGATTCCCATTCATAGAAAAAGCACAGAGAGATGATGTGAAGACCAGGCACGCCAGCCTTCGGATTATGCAGCGGAACAGTGCATTTGGCTCTAATTAGGGCTGCAACTAATGATTATTTTCATTGTTGATTAATCTGTAGATTATTTTCTCAAATAATCGATTAGTTGTTTGGTCTATAAAAAGTCAGAAAATGTTAATCAGTGTTTTCCAAAGTCGTCCTCAAATGTCTTGTTTTCTCCACAACTCAAAGATATTCAGTTTACTGTCATAGAGGAGTAAAGAAACATTTAAGGAGCTGGAATAAGAGAATTTTTATTTATAATATAATAGTAATAATAGTTAACAAGTAATATATAGCTATAGCTCTAATTTTGCAATAATGAGCTGTTCCTTTTTAGTTTGCCTGCATGTGGATACAAATAGGTACAGTATATGAATCAATCAATAAACTGAAGACTGACAAACCAAGACGGTATACTGTATATGCATCTGTGCATGGGCAAGCGAGTGCACATGGCACAACGACTACAAGGTGCAGAGTGTGTATAGAAGAGCTGCAGTGCAGCAGCATGAGCTCATCACTCTTCTCCCCCTCCTCCTTCACTGCCCCACCCCATCCCACCCCTCCTCACGCTCAGCATTACATAAGTTAATGCAGAACACACCCTCATTATTCTCAGTAGGCGCTGTGAAGAGATGCAAAGGAATATGTCATCAAATGTAGAGTAATAGAAAAAAAGCCACAGTAAGAGACTGTGTTTCCATCTGAGCTTTCACAGTCCCCCAGTCATCACACAGAGCAGATAACATATTTTGGCCATGCTTTAATCATACATACAGTATAACGTGTACAAAAAGGAAGACTGGGAGACATTATTAAAACATGACAATTTTTCCTGATGTACGCATCTTTATTTGTACTGTATGCATTTTTCTCATCAGACACCTCAGTAAACACCCTGAACATGAAAGGCGCTCTCACATAGGGTGGCATTCTTCAGCATTAGAGTAAACAAACTGGCTTCCTCAGATGATTAGCATTTCAAAAAGCTGTACAGCTTAACATGAGCAGTGTAGATACTGCAGCAGAGGCAATGTTCCCAAATATATTATCCCATAATGTTGCAACCCTGCAGCAATAGGAGACAGTTACAGACTGTAGTTTATTCTCAAGCCTTTTCCTTATGGCCACACCACATTAGCCCATTTATTAATGTCATGATCACATGTCCTTTCAGCAAACAAGGAAGCCAGGCAGAAAACTAATATTCTTAAAAGGTGATATAAAAGTAATATAAAGAAGAAGAGAAGAAGAGATCTTCCCACACAATGCTCATGTCTCTCTGGGAGAGACACACGTGTAAATTATTCAGTGGTGTGGACAATGACTGTAACGTAAGCATAGATCAGAAAAAAAGCCTGTGCATAAAGTGCTTTAGATAAAGTAAACCTCAGATACTGAACACCAAAGCACAAACACATAGCAATCTCTTTTCTCTGGTCATGGGCACTGATAAAAAAAATAAATAAATAAAAATGAAATCCATTATAATGCACCCCACTGTGGAGGCCAGGCAATGGCAATAGCCTGAGGATACTGATTGTTGCAGTGTAAACCTATTTTCTTCTGGATACGCATTTTGACAAGCATGAGTGCAAAAAAAGAAATTTACAAAATAGGTGAGCGGAAATATGATAAATCAAATATGAACACCTACATTTGGGCTTAGCACCAGTCTGTGTGATTGTGGTCCACCTATGTGGAAGAATAATTACAAAAGGAACATTACTATGAACTTAATCTATCCAGCCCCAAATCTGCAAGGCAACAAAACAGTCCACTTTTTTTGTTCAGGCTAACTGCAACTTGAGATCTCCATCATCCTGACATTTCTGACCAGAATACGGCTTCCATCCTAGACACGTCTAAGCTTTTCCACCCCGGAGAGTATTTTTTCACCCACCACAGTGGAACTGCAAGCTCGCTTTGGCAGGTTGCTACTTTTCCATTACAAGCAGTTCCTCTCAACCCCCCCCCCCCAAAAAAAGACTTAAATTGTCATAAAGCCAGCCTAGCAAAGCACACGACCAACAACTGGGTCAGTGCCTGCTCTCATGTTGAATCCCCTATTCTACAGCGCTATAGATCCAGTTCAGGCCAACATCGATGTGTGCTAATGTTCCAAGAGATAAATCTTGTTGGAGTCATTTACCTATTATGAAGCAGTGCAGTTCTGTCAGGCGGTGTTTAACATCCCAGTTTACTCAGATGTACTCCTTCCCATAGATATCCACTATGGGACGAGGAGGCACTAGTGACAAGCTCCAAATCTGCACACATTGAATAAGTAATGCGGCCGGCGTATTCTCTGACACAGAGTCATATCAGATGTACCCTGCTGTCTACGATGTCACTGCTTCTGGATTCCTGTCTCAGTCATGAATCACCTCGTTACTTTAAGCTCTCAGACATTTAGCAGGTTGGCATTAACCCATTCAGGAGGTTTACCTCCATTTGCTCAAAAATATTGTTCTTTTTGCTTTCTTTTTCTTCCCCCATGTTCCATCAAGGAAAGAAGGAAGGGAGGGGATATAGAAGGATAGGATAGACAGCAAAGGGAGAGGGGTCCAAGGACGAGTAAAGAGGATTATGGCTTACTGTTGCCGAAAAAAAATTGCCCAATCAGAGCCTGGAACCCACGTAATTGAAAAAAGTAGCCCAATTTTAGATTTTTCTTTAGTAAAAGGGTGTATTCGGTGCGTTTACTTCCTGTCTTCTGCTTTATCAGTATATTTAGGCAAACAAAACTACGGTAAACAAAGAATAATTTCTAATAGAAGTCATGAAAACAAAATCAAATTAAAAATAATTTAGATTAAACGTTGAAGCTTTTCACTCATTTACAGATGTAAAGTCTTTCATCACAGACCCATGACAAAATAATAAATAAAATAGGAAAATAAAGTTTCAACATGGTGTGATAAACTGAAATGACATTTGGTTGATATATTGGAATATAGACTTTTTGTAAATATCAGATCAGTGATAACGTTATTATAGCTATATTGAGAAAAATGAATTTCTACATCTATATTGGTATAGTCCTCAAAAATGTTTCTAATGTTCAGAGTTATGTATACATTTGGGTGGATGACTGATATAATGGCTGAGAACCTCATTATATATTTGCTTTGTCTGCCAGTAAGGAGCAGTTTATTATAGCAGATTATATTAAAAGGCCTGTATGGTTGGAGAGGTCAACTTTGTGTGAGTTATAGAAGTGCTAGAAAACAGATACAGTACTTCTGACTTTCCCTGAAGGCTACATAATTAGAATTACTGGCCGAAAGTAACAGAAATGTACAATGGAAAATAAAATAAAATCGGTCAGTCAATCACATAATTCCATCACTATGGACTCGGAATAATAAGAGGAAGAAATCTGTTCTATGTAATACAAAATAATAAAATCTTTCTGCTGGTTTCTGTGTTCATTCAGAGAGTGAGATCTGAACCCTGTATGTCAGAGGACATTCCTGCTGTACACTTCTACTCTAAGACAAAGTTAAATGATAATAAGGCTTAAAAGAGATTTAAAAAGAAAAGAAAAGGCAAGATTATTCTAAAGTCTTGATTATCGAAGAAACGTCCTTGATAAAGTCGACTGCCCTGAAATACCTTGGAATGTCTTTACTGTTCACTCTCTGCCTTTTCAGCTGTGTGCCAGTGATAATATATTTCCGTGGTTCTGGAAAGGAAACCATCAAGCTTGAGCATATAGACAGGAATGTTATTTAATCAGTGGAACGTCAGAAATATCTGCACAGACTGCTGTGGTTGGTCGGAACGACAACCACCACTTATTCTGCAGGCCGCTGCCGTCCACACTGGTCTATGCCGGATGCTCTCCTACCTTATAGTTCGGCTGGTAATGCAGTACTTCCACATCGCATTCCACATGGCAGTGACATCACCGGAGGCATCAGACATGCCCGAAAAAAGTGCGCATGGCACTAAAGGGAAGTTTCAAAAAAAGTAAAAAAAACACTAAACTGCAGCAACTCCCCCTAAAAGAGCCACCAAAAAGCACAGTCTGTGCTCACTCCCTTCTCAACCACAAATTACACCCCACATCCTTCACTTTCCATAGAAAAGCCACAGAGAGATTCATTCTTTCGCTGCTAAAGTTACTTTGTCTGTGCCTTTTTCGAAGTTTTCCCTGCCCCTAGTTTATGTTGGGCGCAGAGTTGCTGCTCTAGCAAACTGTCTGATGACCAAGTAAGGTAAAGGCTTAGTATGTATAGCAGAGGAAAATCATCCCTCTTCTTAAGAAAATCTCTCCACCCACAACGAAACACACACCAGTCCTCTTTCTGCTCTCTGCAGACACCCCTTCCTTTTTGTGCCGTCCAATGCAATCTTTCACTCATCTGCTGCTCCCCAATGGTGATGGGCAGGGCCTATGTTGTGTGTTTGATGTGTGCTTGTGTTTATGTGGAAGTGACGGTAAGAGAAAGAGAGACAGAGAGGCAGAAACCGAGTGATCGAGATAAATGGAGAGATAGAAAGAGCATGTGAGAGCTTTCAGTCCCTGTGTGTATGGTAATACTTGGGCACATGTCCAACAATCACACTGCTCTCAATGGGAAGGCCACGCAGGAGGGAGGGTGAACCCCAGTTCAGCAGCTGGGAGAGGCTGTTTTGAGTTACTACACTGACCTTGCTTTAACAACACAGTCTCAGTCCTGGGATACAATCTGACTATGTTAACAGTGCAGCCAGAGCAATGTAATGAGTTACGCCCAATGACCAGGATATTCCAGTAACTCTGCGGGATTAGACACATTATGCGTCGTTCACAGTGTGTGGAAAAAAAATCAACAGTCTTCCTAAATAATGCCAAAGATCACTGAGTCACAGACTGAGATCCGCCATTAGCAGTAGTTAGCAAAATATTTAGTTAATCATTTTGAATTAAGTAGACCACACACTGATTTGAAATGCTGCAAACAACTAGGGCTGCACAATATATTGTTTTTTATCATCATCGCAGTATCAACTGGCGCAACATACTGGACACATCGCAAAAGGCTGCGACATATCGCGATAGACATAAAACAGTTTGTGTTAGTTGAAAGAAAATATCAGTAGAAATCCCCACATTAAAATGTAATGTGATTCTTTTTTTTAGTGGTGCCTTTTATATTCAATTCAATGTTCAAATTGTTCAATAAAAGAATGTTGGAAATGATTTGTTTTGAATTCACCAAGCAATGTGTGGTATTTTAGAAGAATACTGAAAGCAGCAGAACTGAGTACACTTTAATATCTAATTATCGCAAGCAATATCTTTATTGCGATATTTAACGTTATCGCATATTTTCCTCATATCGTGCAGCCCTACACACTTGGCTTAGCTTGCTTCAAAATCAGACATCAAACATCTGCACAACGGAATGCGCATGAAGGAAAACCTTTGCAAACATAACCAGTTGGATGTTATTGGTGTAGCAGGAGGAAAATGGACCAACAATATGGTTGCTCTTGTCTGTACAACTGCAAAACCTTGGATCTGGGATCCAAATGATGTGTAATAAGAGTGAGCTAACAATTCTGAGGAACTACAGTCCTTTGAAGCTGAAATTGCAGGTTGAAATACACATGTGAGATTACAGAGCATCTATTGAGCTAAAAGTGAAGACCACCCAAACATTAAAGCACCTTTATCATCATGGAAAATCCATTCATATCTGTCTTTTTCTTTTCATCTTCAACAGAATAGTGGTTGTTTTGTGCAAAACAGTTTAATGTACATCTCAGTTTGAGGGGGTGGCATGTATCTATGGAATCTGAAGCATCAGATATCTGTGTTGTGATAGGCAGAAAAAGACAGAAGAGTTTTTTTTTTTTTAAATGGTCTCAACACTGCAGCAGGGGGATGGGGTGAGTCATTTACTGTGTGAGAGAGAAGTGTTCACCTTTTTAACATACCTGGAAGCTGTCAGTGGTAAAACCTGTAATATGTTCAAAGAAGAGGAAATGTTCAAGCTACTACACATCTTGCCTCCTCTGATTTAGTGCTGTGTGAAGTGTCACCAAAAGACATTAAATCAAATCTGAGGACATGATTGGCGTGTGGATGCGAGCTGCAAAGCTAGACTCAGTAATCAGGCGAAGATAATGCAGTAGGTGAAAGGTGACCGAGGAGAAATCCAAGTGGGACAGAGATGAATGAATTTAGTCAGAGCCAGCTCATCGCGTGTTTTTCAGCAGTGCCAATGCTAAACAGACAACCGACACAAACAAGATCATTCCAAGTGCCAAGTTACTTAACCAAGTGCTTCTACAAAACAGTCCTAACCTGGTTCGTTCTGAGAAATCGATAGCGGTTCAGCCAGCTCAAGCGCTCCTGGGTAATGTCTCTGTCAGGCAGCCAGTATGTCAGCATGCAAAGCTGAGCACCACAACAGTTTCTCTATCAATCAGCCATGCTTTGATGAAGTAATACTAGAGTCTGTCTAAAATCACATGGATTTGCTTAATGTTGGGAGTACTTCAACACAGACAGCAACATTAGCAAGCTGACAGCCCTGTGTGATAATTATGAGTTTTCCGAAACATGTAGCGCAAGAAGAAGTACTACAAACGATCTATGCCAAACGTGACTGCAGATCGCAGCCATTTTTAAAACATACCTCTTATAAAAGTTGTTGTGTGGGTGCAAACACAGCACATGCCAGTAATCCAGGCAAAACGCTTTGAACTTCCACATCCTGAGCTCAGACAATCAACAGGGTAGAAGAGTAGTGGGATCCAACAACATTAAAAAGCACCATGGCACCACAAGCGCAGGACCCTGCTCATTTCTTCAGCCAGTGAATCCCTGGCGTGGACGTGGGATCTGTCCTCCTCTGGAGCTCTAGCCTCGCCACTGCCACTGGATGACAGCTTGAGCGGTTTTAACCCGCCCAGAACCACATTACTGCTGGACCTGTCTCAGTCATCGCCAACCCAGGAAGCCAGGCCTTTTAAGAACCCTCTGTAAGGACTGATTCGGACCCAGTATTAATGCTCAGGATCCACTATTCCAAATAAGCTCTATTTTGGCTGCATCGGCTCTCTTATAGCTCCTATCCAGGTCAGTTGGTCTGTCCTCTGTGATGGTCCCTAAACACAGTGCGTCAGCCCGGGATCCTCTGAGACATCATGGCTACAGCAGAAGCTCTGCATCGCTCCAGCATGCACAGGTACTGGAATGTGTAGGAGCGCAGATACAAGCAGGAATCCTCCAATAGAAGAGTATCCCGGTTTGAACAGGCACAGGCTCTACAGGGATCATCAATGGCCTCCTCCTCCGTCTCCTCCTCTGCTGCACGAACAAACTTTTTAATGAGGCGAGAGTCTTTTCTCTCACTTTTTCTTCAGCCTAATGCCATGCTTCTCCTCCTTTTCTCTTTCCTCTAGTTAAATCCTGAACCTCCTCCTATCTCTGTCCCCTTCTCCTGATCTTCTGCCTCTTGCTCTCTCTCTGTCTCCCTCTCCCTCTTACTGGTACTGCCATCCACACAGGACCTCCCAGAAATGTGCCGATTCTGGTTGCCGGGCAACACTACCGTACTACTGAAGCTTCAAATGGAAGTCTAGCAGAGCAGTCTGCTATTGGTCGGTTCTTCAACGGGGAGGGGCTGCTGCAATGTTGTGTGACCACATGAGTTTATACACACGTTTTGTTTAAATAAATATGAGCTTCAAGAGCTCTCATTTTTTTCAGTGTCTAGTAAAGGAAATGGAAATATTGCTTTACTTATCTCATCAAGGTCATGGAAGCATTACAAAAAAACACAATTGCACATAAACTGCTTGAGCAAATGCTCAGTTATGGTCAATCGAGTGATTCATGAACTGAATTAAACTGTAAGGCTGATATATGAATGGGGCAGTGCCAGAGGTATGCAGGGAGAATGTGGTGAAATTGAATTCCGGTGTATAAGAGGGCCAGTTTGTTAAACCTGGATCAAAGAAGTGTGTGTCTTTATTAGAAGCATGTCCAAATGTGCTGCAGTGCTGCTTAGCAGAGCTATAAGAATTACAGACACATAGAGCGTTGCGCTCTCTTTTTGCTAAAGGTTTTTTAACACTTGAACACAAGCACAGTGCTGTTCTTTCTCTGCCTGAGATGCAGTGCCACGCTGCAGTGCCACCCAGTCCCAGCGGTCATGGGAAAGGGGTGTGGAAGGGCCTCTCATCAATATTCAGCCACTGTCAGAGTCCGAACACACAAACACTGAAAATACTGCATATGTACACAAACAAGTAGAGTCGCATATGCAAACACACACAAATAAGCAAACATGAATTAATGTGTGTGTATATTTACACATGAACACACTAATTGGTATAGTTAGATCTGTTTCGTCTGACAAGTGATCTCCACATGACTCTTTTCACACACCTCCTGGCACAATACGGGCTTCCTCTGTTTTCCCAAGCCAAGAAGATATAGAAAGGCCAGTGCAGCACAAAGGTTATACTGAGAGCCTGTGTGAACAGCAGGGACACTAAGGAATTAATTAATCTACAGACTATTCATCAGCCTTTTGTCACAACGCAGGGCTCCTGATTTACACAGATCTCACAGAAAATGACCACACTGACTTTATCCGTGCTCTTCAGCTCAATCTTCATTGATGAAAAATAGCTTTCAGCAAGTTAACATTTCACACTCTCCCCACATAACAAGTGTGCTTATCTTCCAGTTAAAATATCTTAACTCTGAATTTCAGTGGTTACACATCATTTGTTGGGAATTAAAGACACATTTGGAGCAGATTATAAGATAATATTTAGCGATAGAGGCTAATTTTCTCACTATTTCCAAAAGCACATTATGTCTGTTGATCATCTTGATGATTTACTCATGTGGCTCATGCCAGATGGAAAACCCGTTTAGTTCCCTCTTTCTAATTCATGTCTGGTTGCCTTCAATGGTGAGTGTGGGTGGAAGCCCCACTGTTGAGCAGAACATACTAGAGTCTGTCAAAGGCAAAGAACAGCACTTATTGCACTAACTGGCATAAAACACAGGTGGCTCCCATTCCCACACATGACAAACTATTATTTGTTTTTGTAGGGTGAAGAGCTGAGTAAGTGTGTATACAAGCACAACAGGAGATGATTTAATAAGTAGATGGATAGATCACTCATTCAACATGGCATGCATTGGCATGTCCATATGTGTGGTGAACTGGTGGCAACTGTGTGTGCTTTAAAGTGCAGTGTAAAATGAACATTCTTTCTACGTATCACAATGTGTACATACCTTCTGCCCACACCAAAGTAATACTGGCTGTGAGTTAACATCTGCAGGATGCCCGCATTTTCAATGTTTGACAGGGTCTCCAGTGACAAATGACATTTTTTCGCCATTTAAAAAAAGCTAAGAGTGAAAAATGACAGAACATTTCAGAGGAACATGCAACAAAAATACATGAATACGTATTGTGGTGTGCTTGTGTCTGCAAGGCTTCCCCTATGTCAGTGCATTTCTGCAGAAGTCAGAGTCAATTATGAAATAGGTCACATAAAGCTACCAAAAACATGTTTTTGTAAGTTAAAATGTGTGCAAAAAGTATGGTGAGGATAAGAAAATATGACCAATATTTCCTACCTTCCTGACTAAAATCCCCATTGCACTGCATGTAGATCAATATGAATCTAAACTGTTTCACAGATCAAATGGCTATAAAAGACAGACACTCCTATCTGCTCAGCTATCAATCTGAATAAATGGCCTCATTATTGTCTTCACATTGCTGCTGCTAGTGGATCATACTGTAGTACACTGATGTGGACTGATATGGAGCATTACAGTGCAGGGATCCCACTTCTCCTTGCGAATGACCCAGTCAATCACTGATACGCTGCCCTAAGGATTTCATTATGACCTGCTCTGAGCAGGAGATGCACAGTCAATAAGCACTTCAAAAGAAAATGGCCTGCTGCAGAAAATCCTCTGGTCAACGGTATGTGAGAAAGGGTGAAAGAGGTAGCTGAATGAAAAGTAGTGGCCAGGGAGTCCTACTCATGCTTGTGCAATACAATGGAAAAACAATGCATGGATAAGAACCTGAAGCAAGAATTTAAAATATTATACAAACATGCAAGAAGATGACAGCTATGGGTGGCCCCTTATTTTAACCTTGACCTTTTTTTTGTCTTGTTAGGCCTTCCTGCAAACTGATCCACTCAAACAGAAACTATATAAGAAAGATGGAGACGGCACAATATATAATAACCATCATATATCATAGAATGAGAGCTTGCAAAGTTGCACTGAAAATCCATGATAAAACATCATTATAAGTAGGATTTAAAAGTACACACAAGGACATGAGCTCATAATGTCTGTGTAAAGGACAGGCAGCCTGTCTGAAAGGATGTGTTAGAAAAGTCCACCCCCTAGTGGCAGATTGGAGTAGCTTCCATGCTTTCAAAGCTTATAAGGAGCTAATGAGCTGATGTGATTGGGTGAATGAGGAGTCTGACAGGCATGCTGATTCACGTACATGAACACAATACATCATGGAAATTAATTTATTTCTTATTCATACCGCATCTGAGAAGCATTCAATAAATGGCAGAGCTCAGAAGATGAGTGGCTGATGTGAACATCTCTACACAAAAACAACACACCATTTTAGATCATTAAACACAGTTAATGTCAGCTGCATTGGAAATGCAGCTTAAAAACTGAACAACAGGATGATTTATGATGGTGATTTATACTGTCCAACCTCAACTCTTTACATATGTGCCTTACTGATGTGTCACACCTTTGTGCATCCTCTTCTATTTAGGACAAAAAACACTTGCTGCATTCAGTGAGAATTGTTGATACCATTACTGGCAAAGATGGAGGTACAAAGACTTAAGAGAATCTGACTAGCATGTTAGTGTATACTACGGTGCAGACCATTCCATATCATTTTACAAGGTACTCTGGGGAGACAGGAGACAATCTTACATTAAAGTTATAGCAGTTTGCATGAGCACAAGCTCTTGCATCGATTGTACAGTACAGCTGTTTAGCCCCCAGCCTGAAAGCATCCACGCAGAAGATAGATGGAGGGGGGAGGGGGAGGGTGTGGAGACAAAAGCAGGACAAGAGAGAGAAAGACACATGAAGGAGGGGAGAGATCCATAATAACAGCAGACGGACTCCTCCAGCTTTGGCTTTGTATTAAAGCAGAAAGCACAGGCACAGACAAACAGCAAGGCAAAGAGAACAAAAAAGGGAGGAAAAATCCTCTGTGGCTGGTTGGAGGTGGATCCCACAGTTTTCAAACTCTGCCAGCTATCTTGAAGGCTTTCATAACCTGAGGCTGGGTAACAGAACTGATGAGGAGCGCTGTCTCCACTGTGAAAGAGGGTACACTTAGACGAAGGACCGCCAGCACAGTGAACACTCAAGTGTACAACGCAACAGAAGAAAAGCTTGCATCTTCTTTAATAATTATATGAATGATATGGCTTGTTGAATGATTTGTACATGCTTATAACTGAGCCTATGTTAACGTGTGACTATGATTCACCCTTTAAAATCCCTAATAGGATTAACATGTCTTGTATGAAGTTAGCAAATACAGCGGCACAGAAATTCCAGTGTCATGAAAGCAAAAAACATGTCTAGAAAGAACATACTGTATTTGCATGAGTCAGTTGGCATGCACTCTGTAGAAATGGCTTAAAGTCATTTTCCAATCATGAAACAGCAAACAGAAAACCGTGTAAATAAGAATCAATACGCAAGATAACATGCTCAGGGATATCTTGGTATGGCGGTTATTATGTAACATTGTTGCTGATAAACATATCCTCATATCTGTTTTTATTTTTGCCAGAGGAACAAAATGTTCTGGAGACGGATCCTTTTTTGATGCACCCAACTCTCCTCTGTGCTGTCGCTTCTGACGTTGCTATTGGCAAAGGCAGGAGCTTATTATGGGCTGTTTCAAACCACGGATGCATCAGACACTAGCTACTCCCCTGAGGAAACTTGAACACACTGAGATGTGCCCCAGAGAGCCCAACAGCTCCCGTTGGTTTGATAATCCTTCCACATGGCTGACACAGCTCCAGTTGCAAACTCGACCACTGAAAACGGTTTTAGTGTGCAAATGACAGCCTTTGAGCAGACCGAGTTCGGCCTAAGCCAAGTTCGTGCTATTTTGGCAAACGCCAAAATGCTACTGTAGCATCGGCAGGGAAAATGGTACAGTAAGCTGCTTGATTTGGCAGACCGATCTGGTGTTGCGGCTCTTTAGCTCTGCGCTGTCAAAACACTTAAGTGAGGGGATTCTTGACCCTTCTATGCTCCATTCTCATATTTATGATCTATTATGCTCTACCATTTTAGACTATATGGCTTTCTATTCTGTTCTGTCTTGATGGAGCAGGAGATGAAATCTTAAGGTGTGAATGTCCTACTATCTTTCAAAACCATTAAGGGAAGATCAAACAGCTGATCAATAAATAAGCTATACAGTCCTTGGTATAATGACTTAAGTAACAATGATGGTGCATTAACGGTTATAATCACGTCCACCTTACAGAATGACTGTGGTCATTTATGGCAGTGGACAGTTACTGTAGCTATCAGACAAGTGAAAAATCAAAGGGTTATTATGCCGACAGGTCTGCACATTCATACAGCATGTACCCCGGCTTTAACGAGTGACTCACTTACAGCTCTGTAACGTTGTGCCCCCATCCACTGATGCTACTGTATATGAACTGACAGCATGCCCTACCAATGCCCAACCCTTGTGATGGAAAGGCGATGCAATGCATTGTATTGCAGTCGTTGTCTCATTGCTATAGCGGCATGCATCCTATAGTTGCTGTCTCTGGTGGAGGCATATGCAGAGCTATGCTGGCAGCTGTCTTTGTTAACTCTCAGTTTGCAGAGTTAGAACACTGTGCTGTCAAAGGCTCAGGCTCAAAGTGAAGGAATGTGCGGTCAGTGACTTACAGCTCTGGTGACACACTCTTTTTCATTCAGCACTGCAGTCACTTGAACAGGGGCATTGCATTAAGAATCTCTCAGCCAATAATGGGAAATGGGCTTTCCTGCTGTAACGGCTATATGGCATGAATGCCCTCTGAGAATGCATGACATTATCTCAATGATAGGTAAAGCCCATTGATGTTTATTAGCCACCTTGTCCGTGCAATTTTATATATTCAGTGTGCCAAGTACAGAGAAAAGAGTATGAATCCCAGAAAATAATCCATGCACAAAGATCAAACCTCCTGAATGGTAATGTCACGGACAATAGGATTACCAAGCGTTTAATTTCGAAAAAAAGTTGGCACATCTCAGCTCCACTGCATATCTTTCATGATCTGGGATTTCAAAAATGAGCATATTATTAGAAAGCGATGATCCCTTTTTTCGTGCACAAGCCTGCAAAGTTAATAACTGCTGAACAACGAAGCTGGGCAGCAACACTGGTGCAGAGGATCTACTGTACAGATCCATTTCATAGCCCCTCAGACAAAACTGACTCAGGGGCTGTAGATTTAGCAAAACCATTACAGTTTGATTATTTGTGTATTATAGTTAGTTAGTTAGTTAGTTATATTTTATTTCTGTGTCATGCCAAACATCTTGGCCCATCCCACATGGGATTACAAGACACCACAAATTCACTTATTCAACAAACATCTTCCCGTTGCATATACAAATCCTTCGAACCAAACATATAAGTGCAGTGTAAACATACAGTATCTCTCTCTGACGTGACAACCAGTTACTTAAATTCCTTGTCAAATAGCACATGGCAGCACATTAACAGACCTGGTTTGATTACTTATTGTAAATGTCTCAGTTGTTGTTTCTTTAGCTTGCCCTGCATGTAGAGTATGCATTTTGTTCCACTGTACAAAATACATATCTTGCCGTGTTTTAGAGTATTTTACCCAAGGCAACCTCTGCATCCCCTTCAGGCCAGAGTAGTGAAGTGTAGTATTCGTAAAGGCCAACAAAGCCTTTGGCCAAGTCCAGGTTATCCTCCTCTTGGCCTTCCAGTGTTGTAGGCACAGCAATATCATTCCAGAGGGACTGGGCCTGCCAGCGATGATGAAATGACATTTACAACAGAACAGACTCATCCTGCTCCAGCTCCTCATTAAAAAGGAGTATTGGCCAGGCACTGTGAGCCTCAGTCTGTTTGAGAGACAGTCAAACTAAGACATTAGTGTCAATCCGTGGCACATGTCCTCTGTCCCCTTACAACCACAACAACAGCGACCGTTTCACAAAGCCATCGATTTGCACCACACTTTCACTTTCCTGAGAGCTCTGCTTCTTGGCCCGGTCACATGACTTTCTGTGGTTTCTTTCTCTTTGGACTAAAGCTGGTAGTTAACGGGGAGGAAATAACTCAGCCCCTATTTCAGAACTACAAACAGACCAAGATGTTCAATTGCCTATTATGCAACAACAAAAACAGAATACAGCATGTAATAAAATTATGATTACTGGTACACTAAAGGAACATGAGAATCTGAGGAATGTATTCATGCATTCCTGTACGCTGTACAAATGGAAAAGAGACAGAGATTCAAGCCAGTGGAAGGTAGGAGCAGATTGCCTGTGAAGGACTCAGTGGAGACCCATGAAGGTCTCATATTCATTAAGATGATTGATCCCCCATGTATGGTATTAGATCATGACATGGCAGGGTAATTCAGATTAATGTTATGCACCAGCTGGTAAGTCCATGTGTGAAAAATTCAAGTGTTCACATACATGGTTACACTTATAGGACTGTAAAGGAATCAGAGGGTCTACACACTACAGCAAATTAAACAAACGTAAATGTTCCTCTACAGAGAAATAAGGTAGCAGGATGCTTATTCAGCTAAATACTGAAGGTGTTGAGTACTAGAGGGTAGATTGTGTGCAGACCATACTTGTACAGCACCACACCAAAAATAACCCTAACCAAAAAAAAAAAACATCTAAAATCTAATTTTGTCTACCTTTCATCCCAGCAGATCTGACACATAATTTACTGAAGTAGAGATGCAAGATTTCCATAAAGACTGTAGGACTCATCACTATCCCAAAAATAACACCTCAGACTCAGCCGCATTTTACACACACACACACACACACACACACACACACACACACACACACACACACACACACACACACACACACACACACACACACACACACACACACACACACACACACACACACACACACACACACACACACACACACACACACAAATTGTACCAATCACACACACCCACAAATATACAGCACAAGCTGCAAGGAACTCATGTGCCCAGTAAGAGCTGTCACAGCATCACCCAGAAATGAGTCATTTTTCTCAGCCACCCGAGGCTCTAAAAACATCACTCACATGACTCTGTTGTGATTGCAGTCATAATGGTGGGGAAATACAAAACAACTCTCAGGTTTCATCACCCTGTATGAAGACACATGGTATTACATTCAACTGGGTGAAATATTTGCATCTCATTCACACAAACAAACGTATGTTCCACCTCGTCGCCCCTCCCCTGGAGAGAGATGTTGTTTACTAAGAGCACAGAAAGGGAACATGAGAGGACAGAGCAAGTCTGGATGCCATAGGTGACTCAGCATAGACACTGGATAGGTAGACACCGTGTTTTCCTCCACCGCTTCCCACCCGACTGCTGTCTCCATGAATGGGAGCTACACCAGCGAGCCCGCCTGTCATACTATCCGACAGCAATCACAATGAACATGCTACTCACATGTCGTAGAGCCGGTAACCCATGGCAGAGCCCGGTCTGCTTGAGTGGGACCCAGGGTCTCGCGTTCGCCTAGGGTCCGTGCTGCTCACCACGGCGCGCCACACGCTTGGTTTGTCCATCTTTTATGCTGGTCAATGGGACTGTGTGACTGAGACGGCGTGTGCACACGGGCTCACTCACATTTGCTATCCCTCTCCCTCCCAGTCACAAACACAGGCAGCCAGACAGCAGTGTGTGTGATGTAACGAGGAGCGTCCAAGAGGCTGATGGATGGTGGGACGGGGTGGGGGGGGGGGGGGGGTGGGTGGGTTGGCTAGTGATGGAGGAGGAGGAAGATTTGGGGGGTGGGTCGTACAGCCAAGAAGCTAAAGGTCGGTTAAGCACTGATGAGAAGCCTCGGTTTTAAAGCATGGTGGATGATGGGTAATTCTTTACTGGTACCAGTGCCTGGGAAGGCTGCCACTCCTAAATAAAAAGCAAGAGGACACAACCTGCAGGTGAGCTACAGGGAGATTATACTGCCTCACAAACACAGAAGCATCTGCATACGCCTCTCTCCACCCTCTTATCCGTTTTCAGTAGTACAGTCCTCAGCAGGGCCACACGATTGGCTCCTTGGTCTCCATAGAAACAGGAGGATGTGTCAGAGGGCTCATTATCATGCCTTCTCTCCTCTCCCTCCCATTTTGTTTTCACTCCCTCTCACTTCTCCTTCTCTCTCTCTTTCCCCATTTCTCTTCTTCTCACATACTCACCCCCCTACCCTCCCTCTACTCCATCCTCTCTTCTGAAATCAATGCACTTTTCTCTGTAGTGTTTTTCAAAACAGATCAGGCTTTCCAGTCTAATGAGGAGTGGTGCAAGCAGGTAAAGATGCTGCATAGCTCTGGTTAATTATGTCTGCAGAAAAAGGAAACCTTACAGAACTAAGACAGAGATTAGATAATGGAAGCATATGAAAATGTCAGAAATAAATCAGAAGGAAAACAAGTCATTTGGTAAAGGAGTTACGGGCTTTGTTATACAGTTCTGGACTTTTTATTGCCAGAAGTTAGTGAAATAGAAACCATGTGGCTTGCACAGACATTGCATCATGCACAAGGAATGCCAAAACCAGAAAAAAGTGTGAAATATTAAGCAACATTACTAAAGAGTCAAGGTTTATTATGGGGGAAGTTCTGGCAGCAAAATGGGTCAAAATGAACACAAACTGTAGATGGTGTACACAATGTACTGTGCCCCTATTAGGAAATGGATCGTACTGTTGTTGACACCTTCACCAGGTAACAGCATCCAAAGCGGGATGGGAGGCATGCATGGCGAGTGTCTATGGAGACAAGCTCACGCACACACGCACACACACACACACACACACACCTAGAGAGAGAAACCCTGGGTTGATGGCTCACAGTCTCCAGGGGAGGATGTGTTTCACCTTGTGCAGACTCAATGGCACACAATGCAGTCGATGTATTGCGTGTTAGAGCCAAGGTGACTAGTACCATCAGACATTTGTCTTCTGCCTAATGAACTTCTGTAGTGGCTAATTGTACATGTGCATCATCTCACTGCAATTACACTGGCTATGTACTTTCTAATTCTCTGCGTATCCCTCCAGCTCTGACGCTTGTCACTGAGCCGTGTGTGCGACTGTATTTGTGCCAGAGTGCCTGTTTGTGCACACTTGTTTGTGTACACCTAAGAGTGCAGAGTGGAAACCCTGTATAATTTTTATTCCAACATTGTCCAACTCTTCATATCCACATATCTAGAGCAAGATTTATTCTAACACTTACTGTCCAGACTGCCACAAAATGCACTGTGTGCACAAGCTTCCCAAATGAGCACTAACATATTTGCTGTCCTCAGAGGACAAACCCTTTCCATTTTGGGCACGCCATGAGTTTCCTTTTGCGCCACACTCAGGCCATGACATCCACTTTACACACAATATATCTCAGATTATGAAGATTGCCATTAAATCTACTGAGCCTGTTCCATGTTTGTAGACAACCCCAATGTCTTTCGTTTAAAGGACAAACTTGAGTTTTTAAGTCATTTTAGACAATACTTTAATGTTTAACACAATTGATATTTCTATTCAACACTTTCAACTGCTGGATGTACAAAAGACTACAGCCTCTAACTAGCAGATTCTACCTCCTCATTCCGTGGCAGCACTTGTAATGTCACCTAAAGAGAGTTAATCAGTGAGGTGTTTCGGCCCAATTTTTCCAAAGCTTGTCATGTAATTTAACCTCCAGTTTGACAGTTGGCCAATTTGTGTGATCTTTTCACTGTGTGCGTTTTAAAATGTTGTGGGGGGAGTGGCTCATACAGGGGCAACGATGAGCTCCATTCTGTTCAACATCGAGTGTGTATCTGCAAACCCCGAACAGAGTGTTAGTAGTCCGGGCACACGCACACACGCGCACGCGCACGCACACGCACACGCGCACACACACACACACACAGAGGAGGAGAGCCCTGAAAGCCAGCATGCTCTTTCAAATTGTCCAATAACCTTAAATTCATGAATTCAGTGAGACACTTTTCATCACAAAGGCACGGGCTCCACAAGAGCACAACGTGTAAAATGGCATTTTATTTTCTGGCCTAGCGTGGCTCTACACACATAGAAACATGTTGCTATGTGGCCTTTAAGATGTATAAATACTGCATACATTGGCCTTCTTTTGCCAACCTCACAGCTCTCCTCTGTCACCATATGGCCCCTTTTAATCCAGCTGGCCTCGGTGTATGATGTGGGCTGTTGGACTATAGCTGTAGGATTCTGGGCAGTACTGTGTGCGGAAGGCTTCCCAGCCTGGCAGCACACAAAACACACACAGAGCACAGATACACATACTGTATATGCATTGCATACAGACACAAACAACACATACTGTAGAAGGCTTTTAGTGTCACAGGTCCAAACTAATTGCCTTCTGTCTGTCCTTACACTGGAGCTGAAGCCATTAGTTGATCAACAACAGATTGATCAGCAAACAATTTTAAAACTGATTAATAGTTTAAGTACTTTTCTAAGCAAAAAGCTCCCTAAATGTGAATATTCAGTTTTTTTGTCTTCTATGATAGTTAATTGATTATTATTATTGTTGGTCTAACAAAAAGGCATTTGAGGATTGTCCCTCTTGCACTCTGGATCATTTTTCAGTACTTTCTGACATTCTACAGTAGGCAACTAATCGGTTTATAGAATACCAATTCGATAGATTAATCGCTGATGAAAATAATCAATGCAGCACCATCTTAGGCTAAACATTGTTTTCCTGGTTTAGATGTTGCTGTAAAAAGGTGTCATTGTAAAAACGAGAAGAGACAAAAAACGAGAAGAGTTGCTCAACTGAAATTGAAAATCAAGAGTTTCCTGACATCGCTTGTTTCTCGCTGAATTGGCTGTCAGTCTCTGCTGAGTTGCCTTAGCTTATATAAAGACAGATAACAGAGATATACAACTGCTGGTCACAAAACAGCAAGTTCTGTACACTTGAACTTCTCAAAACTGATGCAGCACTTTGTTGCCATCAAAGTGCATTCTGTTTTTCTCTTTTTAGGGAGGCTAGCATCCTCTTGGATGTTTTAAATATTTAACAAGACAAACTGTATGTTCATTGTCCTGCGTTGTGTATGAGTCTGCACATTATGGAACAGCAGTACTGCTGGAAGTGTCTGTGCCTAACAGTGGGAAGCATTATTTTGTCCTCAGCTGAGCTGCTCTGCAGGGGTCTCGTTTCCCCTCTCATGAGACTTCAGCCCACTTCAAACACATAAGTAAAAGAGAGAGAGTTACAGAGAACCAACATTCAACACAGCACTATGAGCTGTCCACCACAAGATGGCAGTGCATCACCTCCTCTGCATGAACAACGGCAGCCTGACCAGTGCCACAATGTCATCAGGAGGGTTATTGTTGGGCCACATGACAGACCAAGTTAGAAAAAAAGCACGTTACATGCTTCATTTAGCAACATTAATAAAAACATATGGGGACTCAACAAACCATTTTTAAGTAAGACAGAAGATAACAATGCGCTAAATCCCAGGAATTAGTGTAATGTACTGTTTGTGCGCTTTATTACATTATAGTTGAAATGAAAAACATCACAGTTACCAACAGTTATTTCAGCAATGTTGTGTTCAGTTTTGATTAACTTTTCGTTCCACAAAAACATTTTCCTAACAATTTCAATTAGTGTCAACAGCTGGAAAAACTGAACTCCCCTGAGATAGTGACCTCTATCATCCTACGCTGGAGGTTTCCCTGCTGTTTTTTTCCATGTACCAACACAGCTCAGCCTCTCTGTAGCTCTCTGGCAGAGGGCACGGCACTGTGCAAAGGCTCCTTCTGTCACTGACTTGGACTTAAGCCTGAGAACATCAGAGGCAGAAGACAGACAAGCTTTTCATAGCAGGCCAGACAAAGAGCTGTCTCTCTGTTCCTAACTGTGAAGTACAGACAGAGCCGTATCTTGACCCCTCAGGCCTCTGCTGAAGGTCTCTGCTGCCACCGCAGAAGTTTATGCTTCTCGATAAGCTGGTGTCAGTAATACTGATGTGAAGCTGTAGCAGCACTAGCACTCTAGCACAAACACAACTGATATTTCCAGTGGTGGAAGAAGTACTCCGAGCTATTACAAGTAAAAGTCCTGTATTTAAATCTTACTTAAGTAAAAAAAAAAAAAAAAGTATCATAAGCAAGCAAAACATACTATCACACAAACAATGGCTTAATATTCCAGAGTTCTTTGATCAAGGTGTGCTGATTTTGCATGTCTCATTAATACTTTATCATGGCCCATAAAAATAAATAATAATAAAAAAAGGAAAAATGTATTCTCACAATCTAATCTCTCTTTCATCTACACTTTCTGCTCTTCACTCGCAGGAGATATCACCCCACACACAATTCAGCAGTGGCAGCATCTATGTTAATATCTCAATGCACATACAGAAACAAATCCCTCTTCTTGAGTATCAGAGTTGAAAAAAAAAAAAAAGCAGCTGAGAACAAGCGATCACACTCTCCAGTCTTATTTCCTGGGGAAAAGTGTGCTACTCCTTGCACCCTCACCTCATCCCTGCGAGCCCTCCCTCTGCTCGATCCGAGCGGCGATACAGAGCTATGGAATTGCCAATGCCTTCTATCAGACTGGGAGATATATCTGGAGCGCACAGAGGCCCTTTTGCCTGATATTACTGTGGCATGGAGCTGATGAAAGGATAAGCTATGTGAGAGACTTGCACAGTATCACTAATCTCTCACTACATCTAATTTACCAGGGAAAGTAAAAATGGGTACTACAGTAAAAAGCAAAGCATTGGTTGAGAAAAAAGGATGCTCTGATATCATGTTTTCACTGGCCTCGAGGAGTTGCATCGGTTGAGCTTGTATCACCTAGAGGCTTTCAAAATCACACTGTCACACATGATTTTGTCAAGAAATGTAACACCTGTGCACTGTCTCCAGACAGGTGGGTGTCTTTTCATTACTGCTGAAGAGATGCATTTACTCCAGGCACATTGTGCTTGTTCAACCTTGACTGAAACACAAACTCCTGCCTTTCTGATTTATAATAAAAAAAAATACACATTTTGTTTTAATGAAGGTGCTTTTTTTCGAGACAATTGTTGTTTTTTTTCTCTCCATCTGCTGAGAAGAATAGTAATTAATAATTCACAAGTGTACTATGTCTTCCTCGTGACCATATCACGCATAACGTCATGGTCAATTACTGAGAGCGGCTGCTGGCTGATATGCGATTATGGGTTTAGGGTTGGAACGGGATGTATGTTTGTTGGCTTGACAGGACATTTTGGTTATTATGGCTTAATACAGAGACAAGGTAATCTTGTGCTTCCACACTGATTCACAGCTCTCACCTTTGACAAAGCACAGTACAAACTGAACAGAGAATTGTCTAAAGAAAACAATATGTCGGGGGACGTTTTCACAAGTCGCCACACAAGCGGGTCCCTGAACAATGATCAGAATGTATCATCACGTGTATTTTATTTATGTAGGTATAAACGCACAAAGTGCATTAGTGTACAGTATATTGTCTTTTACATAGCTAATGTGATGTACTGTTGTGTAAAGGATAATTATTTTTATTTTTTAATTAAAATGCAAATCACATTCTCCCCAAACTGCTTATAATGCTTGTTTTGTTTCCCCAAACACAAATATATTCAGTTTAAAATTACATTAAACAGTACATTTTTATATTTTAGAAGAGAACAGCAAACGTTTGGTAGTTTTTGCTTTATAAATGACTAATAATAGATTGATTATCAAAATTTCTGGCAATTAATGGTCTCTCATTAAACTAACTGACTAATCCTCGTTTCAGCTGTACTTTTTTCTTTTTTTATCTATTATAAAAAACATTTTCAATTACTGTGACTATAGGAGTTTCAACCAACTTTAAAGTAAGTACATTTTACTGAAAAAAAGTTAATTATGTTTTAATATTTGTACACAAACATTTGCAGTTGTGGATTCCATATCAGATTATCATTTTGGTGCAGCATCAATTTACATCTATCTACAGTCTTTAAATAGCACAGGGGGGGGACTCAAATACATGTGAATCACAGCCAATACTCTCACAACTGAATGCTGGCCAGCCTTTATTGTATTGTGTCATGATCCTTCAAAGCAATTTTTATGTGCGGCGTGGCGGTCTGAATGCAAAACAACACACACACACACACACACACACACACACACACACACACACACACACACACACACACACACACACACACACACACACACACACACACACACACACACACACACACACACACACACACACACACACACACACACACACACACACACACACACACACACACACACACACACACACACACACACACACACACACCAGCCAAAAGGCTCATCAGCGATATGAGTGAAGGGCACATTTCTCTCGGTTATTTAGAGTCAAAGCAACTTATCATAAGCCACATGGCGGTATGCAGTTCAGAATCAAAACTGTGTGTTTCCAGTGATCCCGCTTCATAGCGCAGCAAGGAGCCTGTAATTAACTGTTAGAGAATGTGATGACGAAACAGAAGCTGGGAACTTCAAAGACAAACCGAGAGCTTTCCCAAGAGTTCAAACACATTATGGAAGTGGGCTCTCGCTTTCATAGGCCTATTAAATCATTGTGCAGTTGTGATTTCCCATCTGGTGAAATCAAAACTTTACAATACTAACAGCAGTAAATAAAAAAGGCTAATAAAGAAAGAATTCATACAACTTTTATAGGAGGCAGAAGCCACTTTCATCACTGCTTTTTTAAAACAGACACTAACTCTTGCACACAACAACTGCTCCTTCATTTCCCAAGGACTGTTTGCTGCCACATACAATAAATGTTTATTGTGTCGTTAAGCCCTTTCCAAATGACCTTAGATATTGTCAAGGCCTTATAGAGAGGAGGAAGGCAGCAGTCGAATAACACAACAGCAATGCCGGGTTCATGGACCTACATATGGTAATGCTTCTCAATTTCTACTGCATGTGTCATTTGTCCACCATATTGACCCCTGTGGCTAGATAACAGCCTCATGAGCTGCCTTCCTGCCTCCAACCTTCAGCAAATGACACAGTGGCTGTTTGCAGCAGGCAGACTGGGGGTATGTGATCCCATGAAGGCAAGCTAATCCCAGGAATCAATAGACTCTGCAGGGGTATTATTAGAGGGCTTGGAGATAATCACAGGTTCTGTTCTGAAATAGTCATTCACCATAATGAATATCATAAAGCATCTGAATTATTTATACATGAAATGGAGCTCCGGACGCCAAATCACAACCCGGACCACAAATAAATGGAGCAGTGCAATATTAGCAGCTTTTTTTTTTTAACGACCGTTTGGTAACAATATGGGAACTTTAAGAGGGAAATTCTTGTAGAAAGATTTACACTTCACCATGACCAGCCAGCCTTATGTTTACCTCCGTAAAAGCCCCCCATCTGTATCTATTCATCAAGTCAGATGTGTTTCCTTAATTAAGGAGACAGAAAGAGAGAGAGAGGCACAGAGAGACAAATAGAGTCAGAGAGGGTGAAAGAATACAGAGAAGCAGATGGTTTTTGATTGAGTGGGAGAAAAAAAGAGAATATCTGGAGAGAGAAAAAGGATTCAAAAGAGAGGCGTTAAGTAAGGAAAAAGGAATAGAGGAGCATCTTGGGTATTTAAAAGCATTCATTCTGCCTTGAGCTGGGCTTGATGGGTGCAGCGAGGTCTTAACTCTGGACAGGACTAAACTAGAAAGCAGCTGCAGGAAATGAATACAGCAGCTACTGCACAGGCAATACCCCAATCAGTTAAAACATGCTTTTTTCATCATGGTACTGAGGATCTGCCACAGAGGAAGTAGTTTTCTCTTCCATTGATGAGGTCATCTATATTCCTACGTCAGACCTGGTCATATAATATATATTATTATATAATATACGCTGCTTTTGTACCGTTTCTTTTCAAGTTGCAGCCACATGAGAATTCAGACTCTTCTCCTCTCAGTAAACCATAAAGACCAATTATCCCCTCTCACAATAAGCTGCAATCCTGCATCCCTATTGGCCTGGCTGACTGCTCCACTTTGAACTTTCTAAACCTAACATAAACACACTTCCTGCTTTCAGCTCTCACGCAATCAGTCATGGGATGACTACGAGCAGGAGAGTACATTATAGTGGCCACAAAAGAGGATATTTTCTACAATGGGTTTCCTTTTATTATGGCCCCCTACAGCAGGAGGGGAGAACATAGAAGTGGGAGAGATCGTTACAGAAGAGAACAAGTGGAAATAATGGTGACTGAAAGGGTGGAACACAAAAGGAACTTCACAGACTTCATAATTGTAGTAATGTTGACGTTGTGCGCAGTATGTGGGGAAATACATCCCAAAAAGAAGAGTTGGGTTGCTCTAAAGCTTACAGCCTCTGCAACTTGGAATCAAGGAATATCAGTCTGCCCCTTTTTGTAGGTCTTTTATTTTTATTTTTATTTTGTAATAGTATTTTAGAGCTGAAACAATTAATCAATTATAAAGCTTGAGTGATACTAAAGTTTTGATGTTGAACAATCAACGCATCAGTGCTCTCATGGTGAACAAATATGTAATGTGACATTGTTTCTAAATCACCTTAGACCTAATATGGCAATTCTGTACTGCAATTTCTTTAACGCCAATACTACAATACCAATATATTCGCAATAAGCTTATATTGGCCGATATATCAGTCTGGCAAAATTTGGTCTGACGGTTTACATAATGAACTGCAAGCAATTATGACTTTGCCTGGTTGAAAATGCATTGAAACTGTAGCAGAATGTAAATGTTTTTGTCTGACTTGGATTTTTTACTATTTATCAGCATAAACTATGCTTTCTGTACTTTGCAGCTGTACTTGCTAAATTCAAATTAAGTTTAATAAAGCATAGCAGATCAAGAAGCCATTTTCACCTCTTTTACTTACAGTATATTGGCAGATGAGCCATTTCTGCAGCTAATGGAAACTTGGAACTATCCAATTTATAATTCATCTCTTAAAGTAATTTACCTTCTTTCATTTTATGAATACAGTTTCCCTGTTTTAACATTTAGTGCTTTTATGCTTTACATTTAATTTCACTATAATTCCTCCCCCTCTGCTCTGGTGTCTGCAGGCCCAGGTTTTATTACCAGCTGCTGATTGACCGTGCCAGTGAGCAGTAGTGATAGATCGATTTTATCGGCCAGCCGATATACTGGGCCGATATTTGTGTTTTTACGTGTATCGGCATCGGCCGATACGCGGCTGCTGCGTTCGCCGAAAGTTTTTTCCCTGCATTATTTACAGACAGGCATCCACAGGCAGCTCTGTGTTGGTGGAGACCATAGACAGTATATAAACTGGACCAACAGACCCGTTGCTCTTGACGGAGACCAGTGAAGGATATTAGAAGCACTTTTCCGGTGAGCGCTGAGCATTACTGAGCAGCCTCCAACTGAGAGACGGAGATGTGATGTGAGCAACGTGTCTGAAAGTTGTAAGTCTTCCGGTAGCTGTGCCAAGAGAAATCTCAATCATTCCGAATCTTGCAGAGACGGAGAGCGTAGGATATTTGTAAGGAGATAACATAGACACAGGGTAATTATTGTAAACTAAAATGCTAGTTAACATTAGTAATTAAACCTAAACAGCTCATGTAAGTCAAAACTGCCTGCGAGCTTCTCCTGTACTATACGGTAATTCCTCTACTATGAGACAGTAAGTCACTTGGTTATGACACAATCGTTTACAAAAACGTCTGCTACGGAGCCATAACGTAAGATACAAGGTAATGGAGCCTTTTATACATTGTCGTGTTTCTTTAGAAATAAACAATGGACAAATAGAGTCTTTAAACGCTTCAGATGTAAAGTTATTCGCTGTCAAAGTGACGTCAAAATGAATGGCAGTCAATGGAATGCTAACGGGAGGTAATCGTTTTGTAGCGTCAACATGGCGCCATAGGAGGTTTGAGTTCTGAAGCGAAGCTTACCCCCTTGTTGGAGACGCTGCAGTTCACGTGCAAACCATGCACTGCCCCTCCCCCACTAGCAGAGTGCACAGGCTTCCAGCACCATGGCAGTCTTAAATTACAAATCAAGCACTTTATGGCTACTTTTCAGGTTTATTGTAGTGCTGTCAAACGATTAAAATATTTTAATCGCGATTAATCGCATTAATGTCATAGTTAACTCGCAATTAATTGCACATTTTTATCTATTCTAAATGTCCCTTGATTTCTTTTTGTCCCATTATTTTTTCTTATTTTAATGCATATGGAAAAGTGGATCGGCTTGCTTTGTTTTTTTTATTGAAAACAACATTGGCATATACTGTAATGTTCAATTTCACACTAACATTCTCACTCACTTGTCATTCACAGTAAGTTTGTTCTTAGTTGTGGTATCCATGTGCTTCTGTCTGAGGTCATCCATCGTCGCCTGGATTTCACGAGGGGGCGGAGAATTCGCATCAGCTGTGTGCTTGGCCATCAAGTGGTATTTCAGACAACATGCTGCGATGATCACAGATCACTTTAGTCTTGTCAATGGAACCATTTGGCAACGTTTTAAAAGTAAACTTTCCATTCAGAATCTTATTGGCATCCATTTCGGCATCTCGCGCTCGCCATCCACTCAAAACGTAACAAAACGTCTTTGGCTGGCTCGCCAGCCCAAACAAGTGTGTGCAGCGTGAACGTTAATCTCACGCTAAAAAAAATGTACGCCGTTAAAATGGGTTTACGTTAACGCCGTTAACGCATTTAACTAGCACTAGTTTATTGTTTTCTTAAATTATGTAAATGTGTTGACAAAGCACATTTTGTGATGACCTGATTATATCTGTCTTATAATATGTCAGCAAGCAATGCATCATCAAGGCTGTTTTGTAGATGTTGATGAAAGCCTTTTACCCTTGCACAGTTAACCATATGCAGTGCACCCATCCATATGATGTACATTGCACACATAATTTGGGTGATATGAACGTAAGATGATTGCAGAAGTGACACTGATCTATGTTTTTGTTTATTATTTGTAAAGAAATGGCAGAGCAGATTCTGAAAACAAATCCAGCTTGTGAGCAGTGCAGGCAAGTTAGAAATTTAAAGACATCAAAGCGATACTTTAAGCGATTTTCAACCAGTTTTTTATAATAACAAGTATGTGTAAATGAACTATGGTAAACTTCTTTCCATCTTGCCAGCGCCCAGATCTCGGTGCTCATCTTCCAGCTCAAAACCGCTACATCGAGGGCTGTTGCTCAAACTACAGATTGTACTTCTGCATGCGGACACAAAGAGTATAGTGGAGGATCGAGAGAGAGAGAGAGAGAGAGAGAGAGAGAGAGAGAGGCCCTCTCTTTCGCTCTCAAACTCAGACCGAAGTTCACAAACTCAGATTAAACTGTAAAACTAGACAGTGCTGAAGAAATATTAACCCCGAATCTTACAGTGTTGCCTACTTTCCGCTTAAAATGTTTTCAATTGAAGCATTTATTCCATTACCATCTAGACCAGTGGTGCCATTGGGGCAAAGTTTGTTTATTCAAGCAGAAACTAATATTTGCAGATTTCAGCTTCTCAAATATGAAGTTTTTGCTTTTCTTTGTATTTTAAATTAAGTTTTATACTGTTGGCTCCCACAACTAGTGATGCACGTTTTTTCCACTTTTTTTTTTTTTTTTTACATTTCGTAGATAACAGTAAATTAACTGGAAATGAAAAGCTAAAACCTTAATGAAGTTTATTCATCTTTGGCATTCACTCAAACATGATTTTATCAAGTGCATGTTGGGATATAAAACTAAAATGGAAACGGTAAACTCAACAGAACCCTATGAAGAACAAGTACCATGTGTGGTCTGTCCTCTATTTTACACAAAACATGTTGTGTAATCACAAAACCTGGTAAAACAAGTTTCCCTTTGTGCTCCAAGCATTTACAGTAGATGAGCTGGCTATCACACTCTGGTAAAGTGAACACAATCAACGGTTTGTGGGCGTATTTTTGTAGTTTTTAAAAAGGTATTTCACTCAACACGCTTTCTGCTGATCATGTTAGCAGGCTTAGTGGCAGAATCGTCATAACCAGCAGTCCAACGACTGCATCATTAGGTAACTACATTGACCTCAAATATGCACAAATATTTGAGGATATAAGCTATCACATCTAAGCTATTACATTGCCTGTCTAGATCTATATCTGATCAAATGCATGTGATTGCTTTTTGCAGAGGCAGGAGGCAGAGAAAAGAGAGGCAGACAGCATGAAAGAACAGGTACAGAGTAATATGAGGAGTACAAACAAGGAAAGAGAGGTAAAGAAAAAACATACAGCAGAAGCAACAAAGTGGTGCGAGTCAACCTCCTCTAACTTAGCTACATCCAGTCAAAAGATAGAGTGGCAACTGCAGATGCAGGAGACAATTATGTTGACAATGTTCGCGTTGTCAACAAAAAAGCCACAGTTTGCAAGCTCTGCTATGTGCGTGTACCATATTCTGTAAGTTTACCATTGCACATTAGCCTAGCAGATAGCGGAGTTTCCTTCTGTTTATAGCTTAATCCTGACAAAATCGCACGGTTGAATTTCAGCCTACATGCACATTTTGTAGCCTAAACAGAGTACCTTATATTGGTTATATTAGAGAGAGCAACAAGGTAGCGGACTGCCGAGTCGCCCTCTCTGCTCTCTGTCTGCTCAGCTGCTAAGACCGCTGTGCTGGTTCGATGGCGTTTTAAGCCCCCAACCAAGACTTCAAGGCAGCGCTGCGACCGTCATCTTCAAGGCACCTAAAGCCCAAGACACACAGCCGATAATCGGCCGTCGGACAGTCTGGCGAGGTCAGTGACTCGAGTCTGTTCCGTGAGTTCCGTGCCGTCGTCCGTCTGAGGGGCCGTCAGCCTTCATTTTGGCCGATATGACATGTTGAATCGGAAGGCGGGCACTGCCGACAGTCGGACTCAAATGACCAATCTGACTGGTAGAGTGCTAACCCGGAAACGAGGAGCGGGATGAGCATGACTAGAGTCTCTCAAAATCTGATGAAAATCTTTCAAACTGACCTTTGTCGATCTGAAATGAAGACAGATTCAGCAACTGCACGGCCTATTTTTCGCTTAAAATGTTTTCAGAAACACGTTTCGGTGAACTATTTTAGTACAACATGAGATCGTATTCTGCCGCCATGACAGTCTGTCTTTGAATTTCCGAGGAAACCAGAACCATGTGACGCGTTCGTCCAATCAGCTGCCGGTTTTCATTTTTGGGCGACAATACAGA
The DNA here is from genome assembly GCF_004354835.1 of Perca flavescens. Lineage (NCBI taxonomy): Eukaryota > Metazoa > Chordata > Actinopteri > Perciformes > Percidae > Perca > Perca flavescens. Next base: position 14,015,763 of record NC_041337.1, read on the forward strand.
TTAGCGCCGCCTGCTGTTATGGAGACTTATTACGTCTCGTCGCTTTGGTGTGTTCCGAGGCACTTTTTTGACCAACTCGGGCAACTGTGACCTTAGAATTGAAAATGTTATCGAATCGAGGATTTGGAGAATCGTGACATCCCTAACAACTAAAAACACTTCCTATAATTAAAGTTTTCTTTAAACTTTTCCAATATGCTCACTGAAAACATCTAAAACAAGTGGAGTGATTCAGCATACTGCAGGACATGGTACTGCAGCTATCAAATGGCATAACAATTCATTTTCCACTTCCTTCCAATGCCACATAAACAAAGATCAATCACTCACCGAGAGCCTCACACAGCCCCACTGCTTCAATGGAGAACGATTATACTGGGGAACAGTAATAAAGCAACCATGTGAAATATCAGCAAAGTCAAAATGATCAGGTATTTGACCGGCATCTTTTGGTAATTAGGGGTTGATAATAGTGTGCCTGTGTTAGCAAACAATGCTGCTGAGCTGGAGAGGAAAACAATCATCCCCTGATCACAGCTATCATCTTGTTTACAGTCATGATCCATTTAACCTATTAGCTTTTAGCTGTGCTTGAAAATTACAGAGGACCAATCACACTGGGACAATCAGAGAGAGCACACCATGTGCGAGGTGTCAATCACAGAGAACTGGCAAATTCCTCATTTCTGCAGCGTTACCATAGTCTAAAAACAACCCACAGATGTTCCTACTCATCAGACACACTGCTCCTTAAAAATAGAACATGTCCCCACTATGCACTGGGATTTATTTTTGGGCTGCACATGAGCCACAAGTGGGCTGTGGATTAGGCGCACATTGCTTTTTGATGATGAAGCACACGGCACCAGGAGGCATTTTCTGAAACTCTCTCCAGCCTTTTGAAGCCCCCTAAGTCTGTCCCACTGATGCGGCTGTCTGCTCTCATCTCTCCTTGTTTTTACGGAGGCTCCGAGCTCAGCACAAGCTAATGGGTGAGCAGCGATGAAGGCTAATATACGCAGGGATCATATTTCATTAAGACTAAGCCTAATGATCTCCTACAGTGCATTTGGCCACTGACGTTCCTTGTGCACATCAGGAAAACAACATTGCGGCAATGAAACTGCTGTGTCATAAAAAGCTGATGACTGGAGAACAGCTGCAAAGACTCAAATATTAGGACACAGCAACGTTGTCAAGCTGTCAAGACCAATATATCTGCCGCCGAAAGGCTAACCACGAGGGCATCGATATGACCTGCGATGACTTTTAGACATTAACAAGGCAAGAGTAAGAAAAGAAAAAATATTCTGTGTCACAGTGGTGGAAAGTGGTGCTGTGGTACTTGTGGGGCAAACATTAAGCACATAAAACACAGTCATAAAAATAGCATCTTACTGTACCCAAAGGAAGCAGACTTCCATTTGCGGCAGGGGACGACTCTTCTGCGGCCTGCAGACACTATACTCCCAGGATTCTCTGTCACTTCGACAGGTAGGGAGGCATGTCTCCTACAGAGGGACAAACAAAACACACATCTCAGACTGTTGACACAGAAGGGCGGATGTAAAAATAACCTTTAAATGTTATAGGACTGCGCTGCATTAAAATCATCCATTTTCCCGTCAGACATTTTCCACTGTGGGTTTGTGACTTTCATGTTTTTACCTCTGTGTACTTCATTTTTCACAGACTCTTTTAGTGTCATGTAGCAGCACACTTGGCAATATGTAATTTTGTATTGCAACTTCCTCTAAAAGTGCAGTCTTTGAAAGAAGAATGACGTCAAAGTGTCCGAAACATGATTGGTTTTACTTTCAAACCACTAACCACGCAGTATTATCAGAGTATACACCACAACACACATATATTAATAATGCCCCATCAAAACAAAGCTGAGTTGAGCTTGGGAAGCATTAAAATATTCAACTTAAAAGAACAGATAAGTGTGCATTGGCCCATTGACTGCAACTCATATAATGTAGAGTTTACAGATTATTGATGACTACTTTTGAAGTTTTTTTTAAATGTCTAATTATGTGTTTCCTGCCCACAGGTAACTTCCATACATTTCAAAGACTTGACATTTGCTTGAGATGCATGCAGATAACTTATTACAGTGAATAACACGTGTGTTTGATCCATTATCGTTGCATGGCCTACATATGGTGCATTTATGTGACATCCTACAGATCAGAAAAAACATAATTTCTACTTGAAGTTAACTAGAGAAATTTGCAATGCCTTTTTAAAATATTATTTAAAATTATGTTTTTAATAAACTATTAGGTTTGTGTGACCTTTTTTTACAAAGTCCTAGTACAAAAGGTACACTAACTTGTACTTAATTGCAGTTATCCAACTATACTTCCATGTGCACTCATGATTAATGTACTTGCCCGCTTTTTTTGATGTACCAACATTGCACTACACGCAGCATAATTGGTACAACTTACATAAAGATAGAAATGGAAAGAAAAGAAAAGGGAAAAATGAAACTACCTGGTTGATCAAAGAAAAAGATGAGGTTGCATGGGGTAGGTTTTTTTTTTTAAAGTGTCTGCACAACTTCAAAGTTTGTGCTCGGTGTACTGCAGTTAAAGCGGTTTTGTCCTCTATACTGATCATTGCTCAGGCATTTCTCATCTCCTATCACGGGATACCATTTCCACAGAGTTGTTTCTCTCTCATCTATTGTTTGTTAAGGTTTTCACTGAGCTGGGCAGGTTGTGTCAGATAGGCCAGGCACATTTCTCAGGCATTCAATCTGCACTCAAGAACCAACAGCCTAATCATCTCTCTCTGGGGATGAGGTATTCATCAAAAACATAAAGCAACATCTGGCTCCATACAGAAAGCCATCAAGCCTAGAACGATAGCCATAGCATAATTTGATTTAGGCATGTACATATGTTGAATGAATAATTGCTAATTGTCCAGTCAAATAAAACCATATGTCAAATGACATTCTGTGGGACTTGATTTACTCCTTTAATTCACAACCATGCATTTTGTAAATTTATTTGCAGCAACAAATATAAGCATCCTTCATTCTTAAACACAGATTGTACTCTATATGAAAAATCCATCTGTATGAAAATGCACTGAGGCCCTGAGTAATATCAATGGTTAATTGTGTCATGGCTGCTGCCATTTGCTGCTGTTTCGGTATAATGAATTATTAATTTAAGAAATGCTAATGTCTCTGCTCTGGTGGAGTTGGGAGCTGTGAACCTTGAATTAGTCTGAATGTATCCTCCTGTCTTCTATTAGTGATAGCACTGCAGAGTCAAACACTCAGACCTTGTTTCAGAGCTGTCAGTGCAATGACTGATGCACAAACATCAACAATTCATAACAAAATGGCAGGTTTTTTTTCCACCGCAGGAGAGTTTTTCTCAGACTCAAAATCCATGTCCTTCATTGTCTTTGCTATCTATCACCATACACTGCACTCTCACATGCTTTGTTTAAATCCTATGGAGGGAAGTGTTTTCAGAACAATGCCTGATTAAGGCCTGAAATCCAGTCTACTCAGTCAAGGACAAAGACAAGCAGACTCGGTGTCCTACCCATCCAAGTTGAGCATCACTCTCCATGGCAACGAGAGATGGTGAAGGAGACAAGAGAAGACGATAGGTTTGTGTGGTCCCTGCGGAGAGCACCGGCTGAGGGGGAGAGACTGCACTAGACCAGCCCTGAAACCCAACACAGTCACCTCTCCTCCCTGCAGACAACTGCCCCTGACATGTACTGTCAGTGCATCAGAGGACCGACCGGCTCTTTTTAGGTTAGATTTCTATGTGAATTAAGCACAGTTCAGTCCACACATTGTGCGGTTTTAGAAAAATGTCCTGCCTGCAGATAGAAAACTGCAGCTCCATCGCTATTTCAGCGAACGCCTCATCTGTTAGAAGCTAAAGAAGTTGCAAGAGTGCAGTCTCTTTGCTCCCATTTATATTAATTCCTTTGGCATTTCGTTCTGCTTTGTAAATGATCACACAATACTTTTACATCACATGCAATAACCAGATGGCCTGAATTAATGCTTAAATTGATTGGAAACACTTTGATTACTGCTGTTGTTTTGAGACACACTTTGAGAGAGGTTTTGACCTCCACAACAACAGCCCAGCAAAGCTTTATTCTCTTCATTGTCATCTCTACAATAATGGGGAGAGAGGCTTTACAGTAAAATCCCTGCCTCTCTGTTTCCCCAACTCTCTGTGGAGAATTACAGGGAAATAAAAGCTTGAGAATGTGCAACACTCAGAGGTCCCACAGTCATGGATACATCATTCCAAGCAATACAATTTCAAATTTCAATTAGCCTCTCTGTTTCTCAGCTGCCATCCATCACAATATAGCAGCTCACCGGGCACAAGTAAATAGGTATGAATAACAAGAGCACAAATAGACTTTCAAAAACTGTTTACCGGCAGACAAGAGCACTTTCATCCTGCACTCTTATTGCAATTGGTGCAATAAAGTGTCGGACTACACCTCTGCTGTAGGCTTTTGTTGTGTGCTGCTACTGGGTTTATGAAGGAGAGCAGCACAAAAGTGCATCAGCGAGTGGGAGAACATCTTATCATCAGACATTCACTGAAGAACAATCCAATAAAAGCAGGTCACTGAGGCTGTTGAGCGCCTGCCTGCTTGCCTATCTCACCCAGGTTCCAATCACATCTGAATCAAGCCATCCCTTCAGATAACAGAACAGCAGACCAATTAAACACTGCCATGTTGTCATTTCTCTCTCATTAGCCACGGTGTGCGTATGAGAATAATCCCCTCATCACCGACAGGGCCAATCATTCCACACACACACACACACACACACACACACACACACACACACACACACACACACACACACACACACACACACACACACACACACACACACACACACACACACACACACACACACACACACACACACACACACACACACACACACACACACACACACACACACACACACACACACACACACACACACACACACACACTTTTATCAAACCAGTGCGAAGAAATCCTTCGGGAGCATGGCTTATTTATTTATAGCGCCTGTGCCAAGTTCAGTGGCTTTTTCATTATTAATGATAATGAAACCTACCAAGCCATGTAACACACAAAATTTTAAACAGCCAGGCACTTGTGTCATGGTGTGGCATATTAACAGGGTGAGAGATGTAAGTGACTCTAGGTCTGCTGTGTGTTGTCAGCAGAGTGCTGTGTTGGCAGTTGTAGTGATTTTAAACAGCTCTGAGCTCTGATACAAAAGGGAACTCGGAGCCAAGATAAATCATGTGACTGATACAGAAATTGCCAGCAATGGTCACAGTAATTTGAAAACTGGCTGCTGCTTCACTTTAAAGAGATGCTACTGAATAATTACACTGAGATACTTATACTATATATGTCGGGAAAGCATTAGAGGCAGCAGCATAAAGAATGTTTCACTGAGGCCAACTGCTTTATTGTCTATAGGGAGGAGTGTAGTGGAGCTCTATCAATATGGAGAAGAAATATCAAAATCCTAAAATTGAAACTTGAACTTAAAAGAGGGGCATTCAAACCACATAAATTAAGTCAAATATCTCCACTAAAAATTCTGTTGTATTTCATTTTCAACATTAAGTATTACGTGGTGATTACATTTTCACAATCAGGCATTCAATTGATTGATCAGAGATTCAAATCCTTACGACCTTTTGTAAGCATGTAAGATATGTATGTATGTATGTATGTATGTATGTATGTATGTATGTATGTATGTATGTATGTATGTATGTATGTACCTCTTTACGTCCATAATTAACTACATAACACAGTGTTGGAGTAGGAGCAAAATTCATTCATACATAGGACAAGCAGCACTTATTCAGGTTATTAATATAGTATTACTTAAATGCCAATGAGCCTGTTTTCTATAGAATGTTGTGAACATGTTAATGAACACAGCTTCATAGTGGAACCTTTTTGCTGATCTACATTGAGACGTTACAACAGCTCTCACTTAGTGTACCACCTTGTCTTGTGTCACAGAGTGCCATATACTGTAAATAATTATTGACAAATTAACAATTAATTCATTTATTAACTTTTTTTAATTAAAATGCTGATTTACAAAAACATAACCCTTTATTTTAATATGTAAAGGCTAGTAAAATTTATTTGTGAGAGTGACTTTAAAATCCACTATTTGATGACTATTTTGTTAACTATACGTATTCCCATGTATATTTCGGGCCAATGTGTGTGTTTACATAACATGGAGTGAAACAAATTAATATACCCCTGGGTATTAATAAAGTTCTTCTTGTTCTTCTAGTTATTTATTGCAATTATTGGACTGATTTATTTGTGAAATCTTTTATTCAACATCATTTGTTTTGTCCAATGTGTGTTTTTGGATTACGTGCTTTGAAAATTGGTCTGTTTATTGATGAATTCATTCATCCACTTGTAAAGTCTTTCATTATTCCCTTGTTTATTGTCCAATTACATATCATTTAATACACTGTTTTACAATCAGTGTCGGTCCTTCATAAAACACCCTGTGCAATAAAGTCCAATTTACAGCCTTGCTATCTCCAAGGAGATGTGTCAAATGTTGAACAGCTTAACATAACTGCAGTATCACCAACTGCACCTGACATAGGAGATGAGCTGCTCTTTGAGCTTTTTACTAATTTGCAGGATCAGTGCCATCACATCTCTTGCTCAAAGCTGAGCAGAAGCCTGCAATTACTTTAATTCAGAAATATCATGGCTTTTGCATCCAACCCATGTATGCAGCTGCAAAACAAGTCACATGATTCAAAATGTGCTGGTAGATATGTGCACATTAAGATTGAAACAGCTTATCCAGTAGCCCAAAATACTGTCTTAGCATGCCTTCATATTAATAAATGGAAGAATCTAGAAACCATGGCCAAATTCATAACTAAGAACGATATGCAGAGGCCTGCTGCCATTTGAGAGGTTTCCAACCACATCAAAGCATCAATTTGGTGAGATGGGATTGTTTGCATCTAAAGCCTGGCTGTTGATTTCCACTGCTATGCTTTTAGATTCTACCATCAGCAGCAGCAATAGCGAGATATGGAGAAAATATGTTTCATGATAACAAAGAGGACCTTCTGGTATTAATATACAACATCTGTTTAGCTATGGAAAACCATTTCCCCAGTTAAGGTTCATTACACTGGACTGTAAACTAAGACTTTTTTGTTTTGGATCATGTTTCCAAGTAAATATGTGCTGCCAGTTTAATATGATCAATAACTCAAAAACAGAGTGCTGCATAGTGAATGCCAGTGATGGCAGTGGAACTGACTTCTTGCCGTTTACAGAGATGTGTGTGCTTAGGGAAGTAAATTCTCCATTCTGAAACAACACTTCATGACTCTCTTCAAATAACATTCATTACAGCATACATATGTTTTAAATGTTATATCTATCTATCTCTATATACAGTACAGGCCAAAAGTTTGGACACACCTTCTCATTCAATGCCTTTCCTTTTTATTTTCATGACTATTTACGTTGTAGATTCTCACTGAAGGCATCAAAACTATGAATTAACACATATGGAATTATGTACTTAACAAAAACGTGTGAAATAACTGAAAACATGACTTATATTTTAGATTCTTCAAAGTAGCCACCCGTTGCTTTTTTATTAATAAGGGAACAAATTCCACTAATTAACCCTGACAAAGCACACCTGTGAAGTGAAAACCATTTCAGGTGACTACCTCATGAAGCTCATTGAGAGAACACCAAGGGTTTGCAGAGTTATCAAAAAAAGCAAAGGGTGGCTACTTTGAGGAATCTAAAATATAAGACATGTTTTCAGTTATTTCACACTTTTTTGTTAAGTACATAATTCCATATGTGTTCATTCATAGATTTGATGCCTTCAGTGAGAATCTACAATGTAAATAGTCATGAAATAAAGAAACACATTGAATGAGAAGGTGTGTCCAAACTTTTGGCCTGTACTCTGTGTGTTTGTGTGTGTATATATGTATGTGTGTGTGTGTGTGTGTGTGTGTGTGTGTGTATATATATATAATATATATATATTATATATATATATATATATATATATATATATATATATATATATATATATATATATATATATATATATATATATATATATATATATATATATATATATATATATATATATATATATATATATATATATATATATATATATATATATATATATATATATATATATATACATACATACATACATACATACACACACACACACACATATATATATATATACACACACACACACACACACACACACACACACACACACATATATATATATACACATACACTACCTAACAAACAAACTATTATTAAACTGATGAGATATTTTTATTCAACTGATTTTATACAGTACATATTACATTTTGATGTAACCTATTTTCTACAAGGAGATTTTCCTTTCCTTTGGTACTAGGAATTTGGCATACTACGGAGTGGCAGACAAACTTGCACATGCACATCTCTCACTCTTGCGTGCACAAACACATTTACTGCAATGCTACAAAGGCTGGCACACATCTCCAGTTTGCAGCCGACTGGATTTGCTTCAAATTTGTGATAGGACATTAAGAGCAGAAAAAAAAGAGGCCTGGGGAGCACAGGCAGTCGAGCACCCAAGGAAATAACAGACTTGGCCTGGAAAATGTTCACGTAAACACGGGACAGGCTCCGTTACACGTTGCTCAATTTGTCTAGACACTGGTGGCTGCTTAATACACAGCTACAGAGGCGAAGGAAGAGGCTGTTTGGATCCCACAGCGAGGCATCCCTAAAGAGAGAAGCTGCAGATAAGGAGTGTGTTTACCATTGAGAGAAGCGCCTCTACTCCCTACATGCAAGCCATATTTCTTAGCTGTTTTCACAGCAATGATGGATTCCCGTTACAGTTTTAAATCAGCCCAAATCTTAACTCAGCGGAGACACCACTACAAATCTATTGCCATTAAGATTAACACAGCGAACAAGCTAACAACAGAATGTGACCTTGGATTGCACTTTACATAAAATGTTGTCATTTCCTCCGTTCTGTTATATCCACAAACACCAATAACAGCACCACCCCTCGCTCTGGCTAGCACCACAATGCCAGGATTTTCAGCTTTACACATTCAAATGACAAGACTTATACGTATAACCCCATGTCTTCCTCAAAGCCAAAGCATGATTTAGAAGTGTATTAAGAGAGAATATATATTCACAAAATTCAGGCAGATGTACAATCCTCAGCAGATGAAGATAGAGAGACATTGACATACCTGACCAGTTCGACATACCTGACCATTCTGGAAGAGTCACATTCAGACCTGGAAGACAGAAAAACACAGGTTCATCAATTTTGTTGAGCAGGTAGAAACAAGAATGCTGCAGTATGTCAGTAATGGGGCTAAAGACATGTACAGTAACAAAACGCCTCATTGACCACCATCACTTGTTTCTGCAACTTCATTACAGCAGCCAAGTTTTGCTATCTGGCGATGAGGGATGCAGCACTTTTGAACAGATGGATCTGGCATCCTTAGAAATGACCACTTTAAATTCCAGGTACAACTTAGTGACATTCACAAAATTATACATTGATATTCCACTGGGTGAGTAAAAAATGTCTCCGCTGGCAATGCAGTGCTTATTATAAATGCAGCATCTTGCCTCGTATTGGATTAAGTGGAGTTCCTGTCATTGTGCCCCCTTGTTTAGGAAAACAAGGGTGGAGAAAACCTTAAAAACACCTCATGGTCAAAACATTTCTATTGAATATATCTTTTACACATAATATGTGTCACAGTAGATTAATCACAGGTGTAAATAACAAAATAAATGATGGCTGATAGCTTCCATTTAGCTGCTTCAGTTTCAGGGTACTGTAGAGTTTAGAAGTGGGAGGAGCTATTCTGGGAGGCCCTTGTTCTGGAAGTAAAACTCAATTTTAGGTGATACGTAATTGCATAGGAGCATTTCAACAGCTTGAAACTCTCACAATTAATTCATTGGTACAAAAAAAAAAAAAAAATACCTGGTTTCTTTTCTATAAAAAGTCGAAGCTATAAGTCTGTGTACATAAAAAGAAGAAGTCAACTCCAACTCCCAAAGCGCATTTCAGCAACAAAAATCCACTCATCAGGCTTAAAATTTGGTTATGTGGGCTGCCAACACCATTTGGAAGCTAAAGATTAAACTGATAACACAATCTCGCACAGAACAAACTTGATACCGCTGTTTTCTGAGCAAACCCCATTACAACTGTGGAATTAGGTTGAGGTGAAAACTAGAGCTGGGTCAATATAATGCAGTGGTAGGATGAGATTCATTGACACACATGCTGCAGTCCAGATCCAATGGCAATTACTGAAGCTATTGATTGCTGTGTATACAATTCATCACTGAAAAAAATCGTCGGACCAAAAGCATTTTTCACAAATGTTTTCCTGAATGATATGTCCGTCTTTTACGCTGATTGCACCCAGCCAGACAGAAGAAACATTCTCCGAACAAACATGGGCCATGTTCAGGCCCGACAAAACTTAGCAACACGCTTTTTTAAAAACTGAAACGGGGATGCGTTGAGCACTCTGTTGTGTGCGCAACCGCTGTGCCTTTTATTACCTCGGCTTTACAGACACGTCTCTGCTGATTGGGTATTACCTGTGACACAGCCAATAAACGAGACACACCCACCAAAGGAGAGGAAACATATCTCAAAGCTGTTGCACACCGTTTGACACTGTTTCGAGGAAACATGTCGTTTTGAGATTGAACGTGCCCCAGGGCAATGAAGAAGTGGTCAGAACCCTGGACAGCTCCTCTGTCCTGCAGAAAGGCCTATTACAAACTACTACTACTACTACTACTACTACTACTACTACTACTACTACTACTACTACTACTAAACACAAATCCTGATCTGGGTCATGCCTAGATTGTTAGTTTAGTACATTCTGCAAGACTGTCATACTGCACAGAGAACAGATGGACACAGTGTGAGGTGTCATCAGTCATTCTGTATTCAAGCGGGAACTTCATCCCTTAATGCACTTGATTTCTGAGCCACTGGCTTGTTAAGTAAGGGCTGTACAGGCGTACTTGCATTTATCTTCTCCTTTTCATGAAATTCGTAATAACTCTTTTTACCTTGTTACCTCTTTGAGCGAAACAGAATCGATAGAGCTCAGTCTGAACCACTTGGAGTTGTACTGTTTGGATTTGAGCCACATTGCTACACTTATGGTATAACTTTAGAACACAGTAGGTTAAGACAAAGTGGAACAGCTCTTTCAGAATGTATGGCTTTAAGAGACGGGCACATTGATAAAGTATTCATTAATTTTGCGTTCAGTGTAGACAGCTCATTTGTCTAGTCATGAATGAATAAATTAAACATTTTACTGCATTTTCAAAGCAGAATCTATCATCCTAATAATGATGGAAATGTTGATAGATTGGATGTATGTAAGTTAAACTGTTTTTCTTCTGCACCGCACAGAACCACTGGCTACTGAGGTTCTTCCAGGTGCATTCCCAAAGCCTTTTAACTAATGCGTGAAATGCCAAATCCCATTGAAAGTATCATTCCACAGGAAGGCCTCCACAAGTTGTGAGATGGGTTTCTCCCACAGTGGTCCACAGAGGAGCCAAATCTCAGTGGTAGAATTAAAACTTCAACCCAGCTGCTTCCTTAAACCAAATCTTACACTGCTGTCTTTACCGTCATGTCAGGGTTGTTAACCTGCCCTTTAACTCACTCTGTTTAACTGTGTGTGTGTCCCTTGCATGGCATTCATATGTGCCCTTTTTTCCTTGCGGCTCTGTTGCAATGAGGACAGCCTGTTTCCTGTTGTGAGGGAGGAAACGGACAGAGGGCACACCCAGCGTAAAAAAAATGCTGACTCAGAGTTTATCAATCTGCCTTTCTGCAAGAGTAAGTGCAACTGGACACGACTGCAGAAATGCAATAGTCTGCTCATTTAATCATAGCTCCCTGCCTGGCTTCAAATGAACTGGGGCATCATATACTGTAGGCCACACTGCAATGATTCACACAGCAACATCTCTCTGCCCATGCATCCCTGTTTTGTGTGTGTCCATAGCTTATTCTTAGTACAATCATTTCTGTACTTTCAAATACAGTACCATGTATCATAAAGGCTTGGATACTTTCCTTTTTACTTTTCTCACCTCTTTCAGAAAAAGCTCCAATGCAATTATAAACCCATTATTTGTTTTTCGCTTTAAAATACTGAGTAGGGTTAAATCTTGAAGAAATAGCTTCTAGCACTTCATCACATTACCGCCCTTATAGTGGCAACAAGAAAAAAAGCAATAAAGGAAATACATGTGGCAATTTCCTTTACTAAACTCAGAAGAAAATCAGAGGCAATTAATAGTTTGTCTAAGGTGTGTGATTGATGATATGCTGTGAAGGTTTTTGTACGTGATGCTGATCATATTGCATGCAAAACATTGCTGTGTTACACGTTCTTCTTGTTATTTTACATTCCTTTTGCCTAATATTTTGCATATCAGGACACCCAGCCCTAACTTCATCTTTGACTATGCTGGGAGAAGCTAACAGCAGGAATTCTATTATGAACAAGTCCTTAACTGAACTGCTTAGATAAGAGTTATTTCCAAAGTGACCCAAACAGTTATTGGGTTTACTGAATATACTGTGTAATTCGGCGGCAACCGTGACAGCCATGAAACGCTTCAAGCTTCAGAAAACAAACCCCTCCGAGCTGTGATGAAAAAGAATAAATCACATCTGGAGTAACACTGAATTTAGAAAACGTTTTACTGAAAACAGAACAGCATTTCTCGCAATTTTGTGGCTCTGGCCTCAATTCATAACAATGTCACAAAGTGATCAATGACTTGAACCTGCGGTCTGCTATAACAGCTCATTCACACTGACAGGTTCCAAAAAGGAACACTGTGAAGCTTGACATTCCCGTGCGGTATTTCATAGGTATTGTCAATATTTTATAAGATCAGTTTTTCTCAAAAAGAACACTGCAGTCGAGATAAAAGGACGTTTCAGCATTAGCTGTAGATTTTGCTCTTGCTTGTCTGATGAGGTGCATGCATGTGTGCCTTCATGTCTGCTTCCCTTTGGTTTAGGACAGTTTCTCAGTCCAGTACATAAATTAAGGGCATTCATTATGTGTTAGGCTCCTCGGTGCACCACATACTTGTGCCGTTCATATTACTGAGAGCTAAATGATCTGTATTAATCAGCAACTAATTACAGGCAGAAATATGTCTGGCTAAGCAGATCTAATGAGTCAGTCCAGTCCTCTGCTTCTCATGGTGCTGTCAAATTATGTATCTCTAAGGAGTTAGTGGTGCGTGACCCTCACTGGCTGTCTGCCCCAGCAGTCACACACACACACACACACACACACACACACACACACACACACACACACACACACACACACACACACACACACACACACACACACACACACACACACACACACACACACACACCTGAACTTTCTTACAATCTGACCTAACAGAGAGCTGGATACAAAATAACTTTCACTCTGTCTACATTCCTGAACATATTGCTTGGATTTAGATCAGCCTTCAGAATCCCCAGGGTTACACAAACACAAACTGCACACTGGCAGCTAGAGTGGAAACAAGCAGGTTATAGTCCAACACCTAAGAATGGAAACAATGGAAACTGTTGAATCGGCAAGTCACTCACTCAGCCAATATAGACTATGACTATGTTGTACAGTATGTTAAAATCAACCCGTTCTCATTCCGAACTCGTAAAATAAGTACGTTTGGGCAGTGTCCTTCAGCGTCTGATGCGACGAAAAAGGCACCCTTCGGCGTATTTGTGTAACGTACTGGGGAGAGCCGCAGTTGAATGAGCTTTAGCGAGTGGTATGTAAGGGAAAATTGCTGCGTAAGGACGATGGTTGGGGTGGCGGATGGGTAAAACACCGGACTTTCACTCAGGAGACTCGGGTTCGCGCGATTGTGTTTCCCGGCTTTTGAGGCGTCCTTTCCCCGTTGTTTTTCTACTAAACCCAACCTCCGCGATTCCGTTATTGTCGCGCTTCACCGGCGGCCGTTTCCCGGCTTTTGAGGCGTCCTTTCCCCTTGCAATAGTGGCGACCAAGCACGTTTACATGAGACGCTAAAGGAGACTTTTAACGTCAATAAGAACGAAAAAGGCCCTTGACCGAACGTCCTTATTTTACGAGTTGGGTGTGAGAATGTGTTGGTTAATATATATATATATATATTTTTTTTTTTTAATTTATTTATAATATTATATTAGTTGTCAAAGGCCCAGCCAGCTGTGAGGAGTCCGTGTTTGACTTCTACCTGTGATGACAAAGAAGATGTGTGAGCAGTAACTTCTCATCTGTGTTTAGCGGTTGACTCAGCCTTCACCTCCCCACACACACACACACACACACACACACACACACACACACACACACACACACACACACACACACACACACACACACACACACACTTGGCAGAAAACTAGTGGCAGCCTTTCAAACAGCTCTCCACAGGTACTATGCTACAAATTACCTTCGATTCAGCTGCTGCATCAGCTGAATTTGACAGCTGCAAGGCGGATAATTGGTTCAACTGTGAAGAAATAAAGAATGAACAAGCAGCCGTACTTTGGCCCTGTGGCCCCCTAAGTGTGCTACTTTAGTGTTGATCACAGTTTGTAATGAGAATAGAGGGTGGAAAGAGATTTGAAAACTCAGCTAGCTAGAAGTAAAAAGGGTGTAAAGTAAATAAAGTGTGCATATACAGAATACATTTAAGAGTGAAGACTATTGGATTTTTCCCACAAACTGACAAAATAGGAAAATTGAAAAGTAGTGTTAGTGTTATATATTGTGTTTGTTTTCTTTCTGAGAACAAACTACAACAACGTTAACATGTCATTGTAATGGCAAATACTATTCAATTAGCATTATAGCATGTAAGAAAGAACGCAGCTTTTTATTACAGTCTATACTATTCTTTTGATTAGCTAATAGAATAGTTCATTTTAAATACGTTTTATACCCTTGAGAAGAAGAGAGAAGAAGAGTTGAGAAGATGGATACCACTCTCATGTTGGTTCCCTAAATATAAAAATATCACTTGCAACCGGCTAGCTTAACTTAGCATAAAGACTAGAAACAGTTAAGACTTGTTTTGTCGGTAACAAAGGCCGCCTACCAGCACCTCTTAAACTCAGTGTGTTATATATTGTTTATTTGTTTCGTTACACAAACAGACATGTAAAAAATGACAAGCTGTGTTTTACGCTCAGCTAAGCTAACTGGCTGCTGGCTGTAGCTTCATCTTTAACAATAGCCTACCTTCCTTGTACAGTTTTCACAGAGTTTCTCTTCAAATTCAGTTTCTCACCAAACTCACCGTATTGTGTGGGTCTAACAAACCTATTGAATGCATTGTTTTCCTCATAAAATATTTGCAAAGATGATTTTTTTTATATCTTTCTGAACCCTGCATTGTTTACATCCATGTTAACTAGATAGCATCTTCTAGCTAGCATCTTCTTCTTCTACATATTGTGGCACGTTACCACCACCTGTAACAGTGGGTAGTGTGAAAGCATTGGCAGGACTGTGTATCGCGTCACTCACATGCTTGTGTGTGTGCATACATGAGAACAGACAAAACAGGGGGGTGCCCTCATTAAAGCATGATTCCATAGTGCTACTAGTGGTCAAAAACTCCCCAGGGTACCTTTAAAGCTGCTTACACATATAGCCGACGGCCGACCCTTGACAGAAAAGCCAGTCGAAATGATCAGTCTCCCCGTGTTGGTCCAAAAAGTGCCACAGAACAGACCAAAAAGACGAGACGAGACGAGACGAGACGTAATACATCTCTATAACAGCAAGCGGCGCTAATCTGTATTGTTGCCCAGGAAATGAAAACCGGCAGCTGATTGGACGAACGCGTCACATGGGTTTGTTTTCTCCGGAAATTCAAAGCCAGACTGTCATGGTGGCCGTTCAGAATACGATCTCAAATTGTACTAAAATGGTTCACTGAAACATATTTCTGAGAACATTTTAAGCGAGAAATAGGCCATGCAGTTGCTGAATCTGTCTTCATTTCAGCTCAACAAAGGTCAGTTTAAAAGATTTTTGTCAGATTTTGAGAGTCACCTCATTCCGCTCCCCATTTCCGGATGAGTCCCGACTGCCCTGCCGGCGACTGAACATGTCAGGTCGGCCAAAATGAGCGCCAACAGCCCCTCAGACTGACGACGGCACGAGACACACCGAACAGATTTGCGTCACTGACCTCGCCAGACTGTCTAACGGCCGATAATCGGCTAAGTGTGTCCCGGCTATAAGTCTCATTTTGATGCAAATCAGACTCAACTATATTGGTTGACACTGAAATGAAAACCATGTAGATTTAACTGAAACTATAATAGCTTAACACTAATGGCAGATAGGGACTTTAAAGCCATATGTATAGTATGTGGCTGTTTATCCCTCAAGTTCCTATTTGCAGATCATACAGGCAGAATGCAAATGAGGCACAAGGCTCTTCTTTCACACCACGTTGATTTCTTTCTATCTTAGAATTAGGAATCTGAGAGTGATCACAATCTAAAAGTCTAATGTTTTTTTTAAATAGATGCCTGAAATGAGGCCACATTATCCAGCACATGGACACCCACAATGGAATTTAAAAACAGTATTATCAAATGTCAAAGGAAATAATAGCAGGATTTAACTTGCTTGTTAAAAGTTAAATCAAAGTGAGGCAGTGGTACAGAAGTGAATTTGGTGATTTAAACATAATATGGTTGCCTGACTCACACTAAGCTTTACCATCCGACTGCCCTTGGTGTGGTCTTTACCAGTAACACCATCAGATAGAGGTTAACAGTGCTTGTTAAAGTCATCATTATCTTTTCTTGTGGGACAACCAGCTACATCAATGGACACAAACCAACCTTAACTCTGTCTTAACAGGCCTGATTGAGGGAAGAAGAGGTCAGCGGTGCCTGGCTTTCCTCCTGCATCACTGAGGCCACACTGAGATGTAAGGAGGGACAGTCCAGTACAAATGAATGCAGCCTGCAGTTGATTTTAAGTGCAAGTTGCAAATTGTCTTTGGCCATTGCTTGAGAGTTATAGGTGGGTCTGAATGCAAATCATCCCTGCATCGACATTAATCTAGCAGGGGTATTTCATTAGCGGGTGCTTTGCTGGAGAGAGGGAGTTCATGTGCTCATAAATTTGGTTTGGCACAGTGATTGTTCAGCAGATCGCTTGGTAAATGAGTGGACGCCGCCAGCCACAAGAAACAGCTTTCTCCATCATGCTATTATTTTCTGCCGAGGGGGTCCCAAAACACATGCTAAAGGCATTACGTTGGCTTGGGGTGAACTATTTATGAACTTGCCAATCTCCAGTCTACAGGCTCCATCCAGAGGACTTGGTACGTGCAGTCGAGGTTTTCTTAGGCAGCAAATTACATTAAAGAAGCCAAGACACAAGACAAGACAAGTCTTCACAACCAAAACAGAAGGCAATATAAAACCACTAGTGGCTTTGGAGAGATAATTTAGAATAGAATCTTTATCAAATACTTCAATATCCATTGATTAACTCCTCTGACTATTAACTCCTCTGGCCTGATTTCAAACTAATCAGAGATGTACTGTACTGTGTAACATCAATGTTAACAGATCAATCTCGTAATAAAATATACCAAAATACCTGTCATATCAACACAAGTACATCAAATAGAAATTAGTGAGATTTTTCAAAACACATATAACATTAAATTTGCAGTTTTGCAGGTATCTGCATACAGTAGTGCAGTACTTAATGCAACAATTTAAAAAATATGTTTACTATTTTAAACCCTTGATTAACATCCAAGTTTCTACCTTACAGTATTTCTAAACTGTTAAGTAGGGCTGCAACTAACAATTACTTTCATTATCTATTAATCTGCAGATTTCTTTGGTCTATTAAATGGCAGAAAAAGTCCATCACAACTCTCTACAGCTCAAGAGGACTTCCTCAAATTTCTTGTTACGTCTGACCAACAGTCCAAAACTAAAACAATGTTCAGTTTACAACAATGTAAAACAAGAAAAAAAAATCCTCACATTTGAGAAGCTGGAACCATTTCTCCCTGTTTCCTTGAAAAATCTATCGGAATAGTTGCCAGTTAATTTTATGTTGATTGACTAATCGACCAATCATTTTAGCTCTACAGTAAAGCAAAGTATAAACAATGAAATCCAACATTTATTCAGAATGCATTAACCCCACCCACGACTTTACTGACTTTAAAAATCAGTATCCCTCCAACACAATTTATTCCAATATTTGTCAAGATGAAAGAGAAAGCAAAGCCCCAAAACAGCAGTAAAACATAAATAACACTAAAATACTTCACTATCAGATCACTGCTTAGAATACAAACATGTTTTTCTAACACTTACTTTCCATCAAAAACTCTTATTTGCATAATCCTGCAGCTGCTTTAACTTGTCAAACATGCATGTCTTGAGCATCAAAGCTATCATAGTTTAGTAGCAGCTGAATATGTGCAATAAATGTAAACCACTCTACAAAATATGGATATACTGTATGCATTGCCTGAGGATTATTTGTACGCGTTTGTTTTTGTTTTTTCTCTTGATTGTTTGTCTCACATTCTGGCACACATACTGCCAGAGATCTGGTTAGATGTTAGATCTGGTTGGATAGTATCACCAACTCGAGAGACTTGCTGCTCATTTATCAGCATTGAAACATTCATATTAGCTCTATTAGGGCATTAACAGGGAGAGAGTTTGAGTTAGAAATGATAGATCACGTTATTCATCAATATTTGATCACTCAAGATTACTTATGCTTCTTTACTGACTAGTAGTCATATTGAATTTAAATGACCTCCACAAACACTGCAGCCGCAGCCATCATACTCAAATTTGACAACAGGGCTTACTTGAGATAGAACACTCCTCTGAATACAATTTTCCATGGTAATGCCTGCTATCCAACTGTCTTGTGTGGTAGAGAATTACCTTTTAAAGATTACAGAAGAGTTTAAAGATCTAAGTTAAAACACCGTTTCAGTACATTTAGGGAAACTTGAAACAAAAGCTGTGCAGAAAATGACAGCTCTTTGTAAACCGCAGCTGAAGAAGTTATCTCTCCAGCGATTACGTCAGCATCCCAAATATTGTTTTCACTCGGTTGGCTAGCCGGGCCTTTGAATGCTAAATGTGGGCTGGCAGATACATCCACCAGCAGCGAGATAAGAAATGAAAGCACTCCCGGACACTATTCCACTCCAAACCCCAGAGGACAGGTTCAGATCACAGTGGATCCACTCTGATTAAACCACCAGCCTCTCCTGCATCATGCTCAAAAAAAATCAGTTTGTTTCTGACAATGTATCATATTCACCAACAAGACAGGTATTTAAGTCAGTTAGACTTAAATGCTCACGAAAAGTCATTTATGACTAATGTGCGCTGCAAAAACTTGCAAGCCAATGTTGTATTACTTGTCATTTAATTCCTAAGTGAGCACAAGGGATACAAGCAACTGTAGAGCACTGTTAAAACAAACAGCAGGAGAGAAAACTGCAGAGGCTCAGCATAAATACTGCTGGACTAAAGGGCTGACAAGGCAGGCAACTCAGGAAAACTGATATGTGTGTGTGATTGCTAATTCTTGACTGAGTGCTACACCAACCACCTTTAACTTGAACTTAAGAAACTGTAACTAAACTGTTAAACAGGAGTTTTAGCTTTGGATTTACAGACCGATCCACAAGAGCAACTCACTCCTCAGCTGATTCTGCTCAACCAACTCCTGGCGGTTACAATTAACCAGGTGGACGAGTTTATGGATCCACATCTGGGTCAGTGCACACCGAGATGCTTTCCAATACCAGTGCAGCAGTCCCACATCCTGAGAAACTGACTGACAACGTTACCCAGGAGCCTGTTTGGCAGAATTCACAGAGAACTCTGTTGACTTGGCACCACAGGTTCCACTATCACTAGTGCATCACATTTCCTGCTCTCTGCATTTTGTTTCTAAAAGAATGTAGAAGGGAAAACTGAAAAGCCTTCCATTTACAGTCAACAAAACATAGCAGCAAACAAACAATCTGTATCATTCAATAGCAGAAACTCTTTATAGGTTACTTGTTTTGGAACAGAATATGACTGTTATACAGGGTGTAATCTTTTTCTTTCTTTCCCCCCCCCCACCCTTTCTTCCATTCCATTATGAAGTCACTGAAATCCTAATCCAACTAAGAACTGACAGCACAGCTCACGACTATTGCATACAGTATGGACAAACGATACACTCTGTATTCAAGATGACTGTAATATACAAATACACCATACAGCCAACAAACTGAAACGAAATGTGAAGCAAACATATTATATGACAACCTGCATGCATCGAACAAGAGTGTACAGGTAGTGGATTTAAACTATGCAAAACAGATAAGCAAAAGACCAAAAAAGCAGTAAGAGAACTTTGCATAAAGCTGGGTCACTTAAGCTGTGAATAATATGCCTTGAAAACAATATGCCTTAAGGTATCCTTTCCCCATCACCCTCCAGTACTATTATTTTTTACATCTAATAAAATGTTTAACACCCAGCATGAGCTCAGCAGTTATCTCTTGTCACAGCAAGATGACCTAGGATTCAGATGTCGAACTATTCCCTCTAAGTATTAGTCTTACTTTAGCCTTTCACTGAAGGCTGCAGGGAAATTGTTACAGTAAATCTGTGCATTTTGTGGATGGAAAATTATAGCAGAATAAATTGATGATTTGAGACCCAGAATTGGCTGCTATTGGTTTTACATCCTACTAGCTAGTTAATGGCAGTTTTTTAATGTAACTGCTTTCACCCGCTTCCTTACAGTAGGTGCAGTGTACGCTGGAATGACAACCACTATGGTAGGAGGGGAAAAGGGACTTGCTTGACAGCACGAAGAGAGCTGTATACTACAATCATGGCTGTATGTAAGAAAAACCTCACGATTATCATGTGACTGGTAGCCGGATGTGTCTTGTCTCTACAAATGTAAATGACAGTCTCATGGGGAAATATCAAGACAAAGCCAAGGTCTGAAATGTGTCTGTTTAAACAACATCAGGATCCACTGTTTGCAGATGATGTTGATATTCAGGCTTGTTTGTAATCTCCGATTTGCATTTTTCAGCAGTTTCGATATGAAGTGAGTGTCAACATTTACATGTTTAAGGCCAAAGCCCCACTCAGGTTAAGGAGAGACGAAGTGGGACATGTTAGGGATGATAAGAAGTATTTATATATATATATATATATACGTATGTAAATGTATATCGGTCAGTAAAACACATACAGACATTTTACAAATGACTTTTTTCTAATTTGTTTTTGATGACTAATTCTATCAAATTTTAAGAAGACTACCAGTCTACTGCCACAGTGCACAGCAGTGCTTTCAGCTAAATGCTAATGTCAGCACGCTAATATGTTCAAAATGGCAATACTAACAAGCTGCTGTTTAGCAGGTAATGTTTACCATGTTTAGCATCTTAGTTTAGCGTGTTAGTGTGCCAACATTTGCTAAAAAGTACAATTGAGGCTGATAGGAATGTCATTCGTTTAGCAAATCTGGAGCAAAGTGGTGGATTGAAAGACCGATTGAAAGACCGACTGACCAACCAACCAACCAACCAACCGAAAGCCATTGCCATCCCTAGAACATAGCTGAAAAATAATAAATGTCCACCACAAGTCACCAGAGTTTACGATGATGACACAAATGGCTTGTAGCCTTTCAGCAGCTGCTCAGACCTCCCTCTGGATGTATGCAGTCACATGCAGATAAGGAAAAGACCCAACAGTTAAGGAATTTCTGGGAATCCCTCAGAACAAAAAACTAAAATAAAGCTAAACAAAACAAACACATTCTGAGCTTCTGTGGTTGGCTGTTGAGGTCTTGCCAGTTTAATTTCCAAGCACACACTATTTAAATCCCATTTTATCCATGCTAAAATGACCTTTACAGGTCTTGCTTAAGACCACTGCATTCTTTTAATTGCTCATCACACTTAAATGACATTTTAAATCCTGTATCCTCCGTAAACCACACTTTACATTATTACCGGCTGTCATATTTCATCAGGTTCACTGGGGTAATCACCGGCTCCTTACTAACCTCTGTGCCAGTCTGCTAGAGCTGGACTGAAATAGTGTTCAGACACCGTACAAAATAGGAGATAGTGACAAACTGATTTTCCAGGAAAATCACACAGAATACCCTGTAGTGCCCGAGAGAGATTTATAAAGGGAGCAAACTAAAGGTCAGTGTTACAGTACGTCCCAATCCTAGGAGTCTGGTTTTATCAGCCAGCAAAGACATACAGTCCATGAGTCATCACTATTGATTTGCTGCCAGTGGTCTTCATGACACCAACACGCCCCTGGACACTAAGGTCAAGCATGATCATATGATCCTACAGAATGTCAAAAGCTGAGTTAAATGTCTGCATGCTGAGGCCTTTTGGAGATATAGCCAAATTTCGACACAGAACTGGTGCAGGGAGGGTAATCCTGACAGTGTGTCTGACCATCAAGGTCTTTACCAACACTTTTCTGATATAATGCTCCACTACATCTGCCCTATGTACTCTGCTTTGCTCTGCCTGGGGCTTAAGCCACTGCATGCAGATAGGGCCAAAACATAATTGCATAATGGATCCTTCCCAAGTATGTGCCTTTTTCCCAGGGGTTGTAACTATTGCATTCCATATATCATGGATGTGCCTGTCCACGCACATGAAATCCTCTTTTAAGACCACTGAGGGCTACAGCACAGGCATAGTTCAGACCTTAGTCTGCTGAAGTTACAGAACCTGACAACCATCAAACTGAAACAAAAATGACAATGTAGAATAACCAAAAGTCTATATTTTATAAATAAAAAAAGGTTTAGTTCAGATATAGAACCATGGACATGTTTGTATCCGTGTGTAATTTACACCATATCCAGATTAACTTGATCTGATATTTCATACACAGCGACAGTTATACACTCTCAATAGCTAAATGAAACAACTGTTCTGGAAATTTGAATCCGTTGGGAAAACTATTTGATTTGTCAAATCATGCCTTCCAATGACACTATGATCAAATTATCTCTTTCATATTTCCAGATATGATCAGGAAAGCTGTGCTGTCCAACCATACCCATTTTCTGTAATTCTGTAACTGTGTTGCACATGAACTTGTGGGGGTCTGATATAGCAATAATTAGGCTACTTTAATCAAGTACAATTTTATAAACTTTAAATAAAAAAAGGACATTCAAACGGGTATTATTTGACTTTGATAAAGATGCTTTGTCTTACTTTTCCTGTGTGATATGTTCCTTTATGGCTCCCAGTGTGAGCAGGCTGTTGCTGCCCTGCAGCAGCCTGCAGGCTGCCAGGTGCCGCTGGTACTGCTCCTTCAGGCAGGCGTTCTCAATGCACAAGTCGGACACTTGCTGCTCCAGCTCCTCTATCCTTCCCCTCTGCCTCTCCAGCAACTCCTGCTGGGTCTCAATGATCTTGTTAAGCTCTTTCAAATATTCCACAGCCCTGGTAGGGTTCTCGGTTGGGCTTTCCATGTCGCTCCGAGTGCGCCGAGGTTCCCTGTTGTATCGCAGTAAGCCGGGTGCGATGGTTCTGTGTACAGTGGTCCAGGCTGGGTTTAAGCGCAACAATTCAGTAGGTTGCGCCTTTTACGCCTCGCCATTGTTTTTTAAGTCGGTGTGGGTGATCATTCAGAAGCAGAAATGCGCGTTTACAAGTCCCACTGCACACAAAACTAGAAGCTCCTAATCACGTAACAAGCTGCAAATGTCAGCAGCGGGCGTCAATATCACTCAACCAAATGTGACAGACTACATTATGAGCGTCGTGGCTGGCTATCTTTAAGTCTGGTTGTTCCCCCAGTTGGCGGCACATTTCCCAGGTACATTGCTTCGCTCCATGCTGTTCCTTTGACTTTTCGTAAACAGACGCTGGCTGTCAAGTAGGCGGGGTTTTCAAGTTTTATGAATCTGCAGGTCGCGTTAGGCGCAGCTGCTGTAGGGGGAAATAGGATGGCAGATTTGCAGTTCCTCATGTTTTTTTCTTTTCTCATGTCAATTCACAAGATTCGTTTTTAGTGCGTGTGACACAAGCACGCACCCTCTCACGCTCCGATTGCAAACAGAACATTACACAATAACTTTGTTGCAGTGTAGTGCGCCTGTGTGTAATGCTGTAGCACAGCACAGTCTGGTGGTGCTGTGCCTTGCCTGCAGAGTTGTTTACTATGCTGTCTGTGTATTGCCATTTCACCAGCAGGCTGTGGCCCCTCTAGTGAAATGATCATAATAGATGGGAGCAGCATGTGTTTAGTGTTTGAATCAAAAATGACCTATTAGCACATCTGGCTGATGCTTAAGTTTCATGGGTGGCCAACACAGTCACATCTGCCCTGCTTAAACAACTCATATGATCATAGGATTTTGTTTATGACATTTTAGAAGTGGAACTTAAAAAACTGGAAAGTTTTAAAGCACTGGAGCACATTAGGAGAATGAAAATCTGTTTGCCATTTAAAAAAATAAAATATCCCTTGCAGGATATTACAGACATCTATATAGGAACTGAGAGGGGAATCAGTGACCGAGACTGAGCTATGGCAGTTTGCATTATTCCTTCTGCTGTCTGTGTCTTGTGATCGCTCCCCCATAGCTGGCTTTGTTGTCAAAGCAACACTCTTTAGAGCGGTTGTCAAATACTCACATTTTCATATCCACTCGTTTTCTTGTTGATAATTTTTTTCAAAGCTGAGTTGACATTTTGTATTCCTGGATGCAGTTACATTGCATAACACAGAGGGTGAATGCTTTCTACATGAAATTGAAGGCTTTACCTTTATGACAGGCTTTACCACCTGAAGGCTGCCCTCGGATGATCTGAGATAACTTGTTTTAATGTGGAGGCAGAGCTGCAGCAAACCAGTGACAGTGGGAAGCAGTTTAAGGGCATAGAGTACAGATGCAGTACATTAGGTTCTTTTCTCTGTGGCTCCCTAATCCACATGGCAGGAGGCCAAGGATGGCTGCAAAAGCCTCGACATGCCACCCAGAAGGATATACAGTACACAGCCATTAACAGCCAATAGTGAGAGGGTGGTGTTGCACGTCAACACCGTCAAATGCCATTCTTAATTCCTTAAATTCTGATGCATTTGCAGTAGTATATACCCCACAGAAACTCCACACACCATCATTATTAGGTACATTTCTTTGTTGTGTACCCTCAACACAACAAAACTGCCATGTTCTACAAGCAGTGTTAGAGGTAAATGAGACCATCTGTCAACCGGAAGGCCCACATTCACATCTATGCGTTGTAGCACCTATTAGAGCGGTTAAAGTGTCCTTCAGTGAGCTATTTCATGCCTTCCAGCTCTGACACTTCTGTTCCTCAACTGATCTTGTGTTTGAAAGACAATACAAATAGGTGAAGAGGATAAAACAGTAGCCTGGCACAAAATCACATCATAAAAATCCTGTTTTTGAAATCTGAATGTGATATTTTCATATTTGTATTTCTTTTACACATTTTTGTTATTTATCAAACCATGCAGCTTCATCAGTCAACTCATAAAAACTCTTTGAAAGTTTTGAAAGTACTGGAACTTTAACTACTTCAAAGAAAAAAAAAAATACTGCTTGTCATTATTATGCTCTCGGCTCTCTCTCTCTCTCTTCTTCCTTCCTTTGGCTGACCGGTCATACTGTATGCCGGTGCCAGTGCAGGTGCCAGCCAGAAAGATTTATTTTGTGAAATCGCTCATATATTTGCACTGAGGCAAACCCACTCGGAAGTGCTCTTACTTCAGCCCTACAAAACATTTGCCAGCTGTGATGGAAGAAGGGCCACAATCATTTAACCAGCAGAGTGGAAAACTTTATTTTCAGAGAACGCTAAATAGCTACTCTCTGCTGAGACCGACAATCACCTCATAGGCCTGTAGTCATGCATTTGTGTTATGGATCTTAACTGGCACACAAGAGGGAACATTGTAGGCAATAAAGTAATTTACTCAGTTTTATGATATTAATACATAATTAAAGTCATAAATACTGAAACCAAATAGGTTAGGGAGTTTCCTCATTTGTGCTCCTGCAAAAAATCCAAACAGCAAGAATATAGATCAGGAGCTTGATTAAGTTTGCATTGACATTTGTGTCATTTTTATATGAATTCTGCAACATAAACTTCAGCCTTTCTCACATCATTCTGCCATTTTCTTTTTCTGTGGAAACACTTATACTTACATAACTGAGGAAAATGTTTACAGTAAACATCTACCACCAAATCCAGTTCATCTAAGTTACAAATGACCAACTACTGAAGCTTTCACTGGGCTCACACCAGCAACCTCGGACATTCCTCACATAGATTGCTTTCCAGGCAGAACTTCTTACGCCATCCTGAGGGAGCAGCCTTAGCATTCTTGCCAGGCCTCATTCAATGCCCACCTCATTGATCCCCTCCACCGACAGCACAGTAAGCCATCTGGAACAGTGGCGGTTTCCCTTCACCCGGGACGCAGCAAGATGGCTCTCAGCTCGACAGGCTGACAGGTGGGTTTTATTTAACCCGTGTGCCTTAATGGAGAGAATAAATTGAGTGTCATTTTAGCTTAACACGGATGACTGCCTTAACTATGCTTGACTATGCGGTCACGTTTTAAAATCCACATTCCACCATCATTTGATGGGAGTAATTTATGATTATTTCCACTTTTAAATTTCATCACATTTTAACTGAAACGGGCAGTAAATCTAAACTAGTGTGCTGCAGTGCTACTGCTATCTTCTATAAGCAGCTGCTGAAGCAGATAGTCAATCAGTTGGTATGTTTTCTTACACAACATAACACATCAGTTAACATGCTTTCTCCTCCTAAGCCAACCAACATCTTCAGAATACCCGTGAGCCCATGTTGTGGCCATAGCTTGAGCTAAACAGCTGGTCTGCCTCAGCTTCCTCATAAACACCTCTCAGGCATGAGTTGATGTTGTGTCTGTGTAACACCCCCTCTGAGAAATAAGGAGCAAATGAGGGGAAATAATAATGCAAAGGCTATAGCTGGATGTCCAACTCAGGATCATTTTTGGGGGGTTTTGGGTGGGTTTTATGTGTCTGTTAACATAATGTCCACAGATCCCTGTGATTAGCCTTAAGTAATATAATAATTAATTGTTTCAAGCAAAAATTTAAAAAACAGTCTATTCAGATTTTCTACTTTTGTTTGCAATATAATATTGTGAATTGAATATCTATAGGCTATAGGTTTTAGACTTATGGTCAGACAAAACAAGTGTTTTGAACCCGTCAGCTTGGAAGAAATGATCAATTATTCTAAAAAATAACCTGCACATTGATGAAAAAGTGTTAATTGCAGCCCTAAATAACATAGACCCTAGAATTACTAAAAAGTGTACAAATGCACACAAGATCCATATAGGCCAGTCGCAGCCCAGAAGTGTACTGCAACTGATGTTCTGCTGCTTGACAAATAATTGTGCACATTCTCTGCTCACCTCCTCAAGATTGTGTAGCGTTTGCTGACATGCAGGTGGCTGCTGAGGGCATACAAATGAGGTAGGTGACTGGGGCCCACCACAGCAGTCCAGAGCAGCGTCACAGACAGATGGGAGCTATTTGATCAGATGTCGCAGACCTTTACACATCCTCAGGGAGCCAGAGAGACAGACACTCTCCTAATCCCCTCAGTTTGTGTACCACATCAGACTGTGGGGAGTGTACTGGCTTTGGGATAAATGGAATAAATGAAATTCAGCCATGGCTAACACACAAAATCACCACTTTCGTATAAAGAGGAACTTTATATTTAAATGCAGCACTTCCCTTGCATTACTAGTTTCTTTTCTTGTGCTGTTATTAAGATGCCTTTACTGTGGCTGGGTTAGCTCACTTGGTAGAGCAGGCGCACGTACTGTATGTAGAGGTTTACTCCTCGACAAAGCAGCCGTGGGTTCGACCCCGACCTGCAGCCCTTTGCTGCATGTCATTACCCCTCTCTCTCCCCTTTCATGCCTTAATCTGTCCTGTGAAAATAAAGGCCTAAAAAATGCCCAAAAACATAATCTTAAAAGAAATATGCCTTTACTGAGCAGTTACTTGTTTTTTTATCTACATATACACAATAAACGAGTGAAACAATTAAGCCGTGAAAACTTCTGATCAAGAAGACGGACGGAGTAGATGTCAACATTATGCAACATCAAAAACCAGTGTATAAAAGATCAGATGAATGAAACAGCACTGATGCAGAACATTCATTCATAGAGGTGTTAGTGTAGATAATCACAGGTTGAGTGCTGCAAGTGACCGAATCAATGTTGAAAGTGTAGTAAAAAAAAAAAAAAATCTGTATTTAGTTCAGAGTGTATTTCTTGTTATTCAGAAATGAAAATATGTGTTCTATATTCAATTCAATTTTATTTATAGTGAAGTTATCTCAGGACACTTTACAGATAGAGTAGGTCTAGACCACATCCAATGCAATGCATGCATCCAAAGAGTATTTGTCTGAATGTTATTTTGTTTGAACTT
Organism: Perca flavescens; assembly: GCF_004354835.1. Taxonomy (NCBI): domain Eukaryota; kingdom Metazoa; phylum Chordata; class Actinopteri; order Perciformes; family Percidae; genus Perca; species Perca flavescens. Next base: position 14,044,541 of record NC_041337.1, read on the forward strand.
TGAGGCAAGATAGATTTATAAAAAAGGTATTGGATTAATAATTACAAGATGCTGAATGTGAAAAGTACAAACTTTAATTAGCAAAAAGGCAAGAGCATGTTCACACAAGCAAACAAACGTGTCTGTATTATGTGCTGAAAGCTGTTCAGATATGACTGTAAGGCAGGAATAACAACAACAGCACAGAAGCTATTTGATCATCACATATACTCCTCTTAAAGTAACACAGAATTTCACTAGCTAACATAAATACGATTCCTTGTCAACATTTTTCCTTCAAATACAAAAATATCTTATTTTAATTAAAACAAAGTCACTCTTATGTCTCTGCAATTCGACAGTGCTACATTAATCTGCTCCGGAAAGTTGGTTGGGTAAAAACAAACTGGAACAGAAATATCACATATTCCGAAATGAGACCGGATCACATTTGATTCCTTCTGCGCTAAAGCAACACCGGGATAAAAAAACTGAATGATGGTTCACAATCTTTAACGGTTTCACATTAATGAAATACACAGGAGCTGCATGCTGTCATTTTGAATAATGAGGAAGTTAAATGCACAGTACAGAAATAAACATTTTCCTGGTTAGGATTATGCACATTTGATACCATTGAGGAGGACGTTTCAGTGGACAGCATTTTCACAAAATCTATTAGCTTCAACGAAAAACAAAGGACGTTTCCTGCTCATAAAAATAAAAAATTTCAAGTTAACGTTTGCTTTTCATCATACACAAATGAGGTTCCTCCTGAGATACTGAATTTCACATGTCAAATATATTAAGTAGCACAATAAAATAATAGGTGAACAAACACAAAAAGCAACCTTATTTAAAACACAAACTAGTGGCATTTTTTTTTAAGCACTCTGCAAAAGATGTCAGTTAATCACAGCGGTTTTGAATAAAAGATATTTCCATGGCAAAAGATACACACAAATATAGATCTGTTTCCACACAAAAGACTAAAAGAAAAATAGCCCTGTTATCTCGCAGCAGCTCTTAACTGATCTGCTATTCTGAAAATTAAGTTTCTTTTAAGTATCTGTGCCAACATATTATGAATACAATGGAGTGAAACAGATTCTGCAGTCACATCCCACAGCATTCATACTGAGGGACAGAGGCACGTTCACTATGCATTAATGGCCTGTGGTGTTCTACTTTTGAAGAACAGAGACCAGACAGAGAGCTTTATCAGGACTTGTAGTCTGGAGAATAGAGACGCGACCTGGGGCTGCTGTTTGGGTCCGTCCTCGGTATTGTACGGTTAAAGGAATTTCCTACTGGAGAGTCTAAACCTGAAAAAGAGTCAAATATAGCACACTGAGTAAATAAAGCACATATAGCATAATAAGCCAGTCTCTTTGTGGAGAGATAATATTATAAAGAAATAAGTGGAGCCTATTAAGTGCTAACAGTTAAGGTTGTTCAAATATGGCAGAATTTAAAAAAGGAAATACCACTTGGTTTAAAAGAAAAACAAATGAACAGCCTTATTTGTATTGGTAACATGTATAGATCTCTCCCAAACAGACTGTAGCAGCCAGAGCGCAGGCTATAAATTGTGATGTCAAACACTGCCTGCGGCAGAGTCATTCACAATGAACTGGAGACTTTGGGACTGAAACAATGCTTTTTTTGCCTGGTTTTACATCTAAATGAGCTTTCATTTACAATGGGTGAGGTGCCATTTCATAAAAAAAATCTATTTTGACTGGCAGAAAATTGTCCTGGATGCTGTCAGACACCTCTTTTATCTTTACTAATTAATTCTCAGATGAGCTTTACAGCCTAGCGGCATCACAGAATCAGGGGTTGAACAAATTTCTCTTTACTGCTTCAAGACCAAAGCGAGATGATTGCATTTTTTTTTTTACTGAATTGACATGTCATGGTAGCATCGTGAGACCGTCCTGATCTCGCGAGCTCCAGTTTTCCACTCGCAGATCAGTCTGGCATCTTGAGATAGAGAAATTTTGAGCCGTTTGCCAAACGACCGGGCCAATCAGCGTTGGTTTTGAGGCGGGTTTAGGTGGTGATAGACAGATGGTTTATCCAATCAGCTAACCAGTATTTTCAGCCAGCGGTAGCCCTAATTCTGTTAGCTGCTCGCTAATGCTTTTTTCTCTTGGATCCTATATATATGCCTTTTATTCGTAAATTCTTGTTACACAAACGGCAAATATCCTTTACCGACATGTTGCTTGCTTGCTGAGCTAACGAGCTATACTTTGCCTGCAGCAGCAGGGGTAGCCTGGCTTGTGGTTGTATTTGCATACGCTTCGTTGATCTGATTGGTTGATTTGGCCCGTCTATCACCAACATAGGTGATAGACAGATGGTTTATCCAATCAGCTAACCAGTATTTTCGCCCCTTCCCAAAAGTTCTCCAACGGAAAGTTCCCAGATGGATATGCCGAGCAAATGCGCAATCCATCTGGCAGTCCGGTTAATGTAATGGTACCTCCCTTTGAATGTATGCTTTAGTCTTAATTTGCTTAATAGCCACTGTGGGAAAGTGTCACAGTGTCAGTGTCCTACCTGAAATGGGTGGTGGTGTCCTCTGGATGAAAGCAGGGTGATAAGCTTGTTCCCTTGGGCTGAACACAGTGTGGAGGACTGCAGGTGATAAAAACACATTTAAAACAAATCATCACAGTGTTTCAAGAGCTCAGTATCACACAATTTCTTCACAAGTTTAGGTGCTTCAAAATGTGTCTGCCTTTGGTGAACACAGACAGTACTTTGAACAAAACAGCACTTTTTGTTGTTGTTGAAGGAACTCATTTGTATATTATGTATAGAAATAAAATTACAGTTTTGGTTTCGGGCTGCCATTATTATAAGAGAGCGACAACAATAAAACATACACCTAATTCCCTTAACCAAAGAATGACTAGATGAAACTGAAAACAGTTCAGGTGAAACCAAACACTTACTTCATTAACACACAGAATAATCCACACCGCATTAGTATTACAGTACCTCCAACTACCTCCGTTTCACTAGAATAGCATTTCCTACGGAAATGAGGTGACCCACCGATGATGATGATGGCTGTACCAGCCAGCAGAGCGAACAGGGTGAAGAACATCATCTGGTAGCAGTTTATGAAGCTGTGCAGAGAGTGGCCCCCCTCGATGTTAACAAGTGGAGGAGCAGCTGCTGTGAGAGTGGTGGATGAGACAACAGGCTGTCAAAACCGCTTCAAAGTGCTGAGAACAAACGACACACTAACAAATATCTGCTATGGCACTGAGGGATAATGAGGCTCATAACAGTGGTAGTGAAATTTGACAACTGAATGAAATTATGGTTTCTAAAAATCCTGCCTCGTCTGTGTGCTTATGTCCTACAGTTGACAAATATTTAACAAAACAAAATTTTACTTAAATTTAAATAAACTAAATGCAGAAAAATAGCTACGTTCCCATTTTCATATTTTAAGACTACTTTTAGGACTGGCACCTTTTCTTCGGAATTCATACTACTGTACGAACATAGGCTAAATTGTATTACTCAATCATCTATTCTAAGTTAAAATAAGCACAACAGACCTGACTTGGAACCCAGCATGGACATTCCTAAAATGCCCAGTGCATGCCCCACCACCATATACAGTATTTGCCAACTTAAAATGAGGAATTTGACACCATAGATGGAACAATTGTGGATAAAGTCCAATAAGGCCGGAGTGCTTATGTTGCAAGTGGCTTACAGTAACATTAGCTTGTCACTCAGTGAGACAGTGGAGGCACCAGGGATAAATGGAAAATATTAATTTGACAGTATACAACAATTATTTTAGGATTAGGCTACGTGGATTGCATTGAAATTACTTGGAAGTGATTATGCGTTAGTTCAAATTTGTTCAAACTTGATTTTATTTTTTTAAAAGGTGACAGCCCTACTACCTTTTCTGTAACCTATAACAAAGTACACTTTAAGCAGCATGACCTTGTGGCTTGAGGTACAGTGCCTTGTCATTTGCACTAAAAGGATATCTGACCTAGCTTGGCAGCGTTGGGATCAGCCACGTGAATTAAAGTGACTGGGATGACAATACTCTGGCCGCAGGAGGGGCTGCTTATGGAAATGGAAGCAGTGACCGCTGTCTGAGGGTCCACAGCGCTGACGGTGTACTTAGAGAAACTAGGGAAACCACGGTGAACCTCATTCTCTTGGACGGCAATGTTGGGAGAAGTAGACACCACCTAAAGATGTAGAAAAGTGTTATTTACATATATAAGTCATTCTTAAAAGGAAGTTTATTCTAATAAGGGTCTCACTATATGTAAAAAAAAAAAAAAAAAAAAAAAAAAAAAGTCACATTTTATTAAAAGTTCTACTAGTACTACTACTAAACAATGTGTTGCCTGACCTCCATGTTGGACAGGGCAGCAGTGGGGCTGTAGACGGTGAGCTCCGCTGATGGGTGCAGGTTTGAGAGAAGCAGCTCAGTCTGGTCAGCATAGAGGCCTGGCTCTATGGGCAGACTGGTGCTGACTTGTTCCCCAGAGAAGGCACTGCCCTCCAGGCCTGCCCTCACCAGCAGGCTGGTCATGGACATGCTGAGCACACGGGTCTGTTGGTCAGTCGTCGGCTGCAAGGTTATAGAGCAAGTGTAGGAGCCTGGGGCAAGTATTCACAGAGGTAAAAGTCATGGTTCAAGGTTAATTTGGGACAAGAAAAGACTATGGATCTCACAGTGTTCGACCCTTAGTGTCAATGTGGACGGACACACACACACACACACACACACACACACACACACACACACACACACACACACACACACACACACACACACACACACACACACACACACACACACACACACACACACACACACACACACACACACACACACACACACACACACACACACACACACACACACACACACACACACACACACACACACACACACACACACACGACAGGGAGGGTAATTTCACAATTTTTGGGGGGAGTCCCAAACACAATTAGACAGTGCTTTCAAGCAACAAGGAGTCTCCTCAGTTCAATAAGTCACTTGAACACTTTTTATAGTTCCTGCTAAACTCATTCCATGGGCAATGTAGATAGATTATGTCCTCGTAAATGGTGTTTTCCAGCCAGTCGTGCGAACCGTACACAAACAACCAGTGTGCCCAGGTTAGGTTTAAAAGTAATTTTATTTTGGAAAACTAAACGCCTTTAAATTATAAATGTATAAGGAAGGAATGCCCAAACACAAATTCAAAATATATGATTGGATTCTGCTACGACACCAAATTAATCAACTAACATTAGTCATTTAAAATCAAGGTTACATCAGTGCTGCAGGAGAAAATAAGCCCTAATGCAGTGTATCTGAATATAATAAAAGTATAGTACAAGTATAAGAGACTCACTGCTTCTTTGACCATGAATGTGATTTCTAGTCTGAATTCAGATCATCCTTACCAATGTTGGAGTCAAAGCTGGTGTGTGTTTTGAAGACATCATTAGCAGGGAAGTCAATAGCATCACTGGTGAAGCTGAGATGGCAGCTGACCGAGGTTTCCGGCTGCAGCCGAGAAATCGCTTCAGCCTGGGCAGAGGAACAGGTTCCTGCATGGTAGAGCACACCGCCATAAGATACAAAAACGTTGGACTATTACACACTGTTATTAAATCAAAACAATTATATCAATAGACTTTAGTTTTTGTGGGCAGTTACAAATAAGAACAGGGACTTTAAGCACAGTTCGAGAGTCAGATAAAAAAAGATTGATAGCAGTCTCATATCTGTCAACCATGAAGCTACAGCCAGTCGGTCAAATTAGCTTAGCACAAAGACTGGAGACAGCTAGCCCGGCTCTGTCCAAAGGTAACAAAATCCTCCTACAACATCTCTAATCTCACTGTGGGTGTTATGTGCCTGAGCAGTTGCCAGGCAAACAGCATACACTCCAGAATTACAGGTCGTCACTGAAAAATAGTCTAACACATAAACCATCCTTAAAAAAGCGAATTGTTTTTTTCCACTTCAGTTTTTGTACAGATTAAACAAACAATATATAACCAATTTATTAATTAGTGAGCATTAGAAGTGCAGGTAGGTGGATTTTGTTACCTTTTGACAGTGCCAGGCTAGCTGGTTCTCCCTTCTTTCCTGTCTTTGTGCTAAGCTAACTGGCTGTAGCTTTATATTTACCATAAAGATGCAAGAGTGGTATCAATCCTCTCATCTAATGGCAAAAAGAGCAATTTGAGTGCATTTTCCAAAACGGTGAACTAAGACTTTACTAAAACTGAGTCAGTTCTGTACCAATGAGGTTGGTTCCTTTCCCTCTGGTACTGAGTAGGACCTTTGTTTCCTTGGCGATCCGGACAGGTGTAGCCTGCGCCATAGCAGCCGTCACTGTAGTCGCTTCTACGACTACCTACAGAACCATACAGAGAAGGAAAACGGGCAATAAATCCTAAGAAGATTCAGGGGTGAGCTTGGGGAAAAGAATCACATTCTAATTTAAATTTAGAACTAATCGTTTACATCAATCACATCGGACAGGGAAACAAAAGTAATTAAAACACAGCTGAGTGTTTAATATAACGTTATTGCAACCTCTATCAACGTCTCCTCTCACACGGATTTAAAAAAAAAAAAACCTAAAAAAAAAAAACCACATCTTCATTCGGTTAATTTCGTTAGAAAGATAAAGTACCTTGCATCAAATCTCATCAATTCTTATTCCAATAGGAACTATTCATAAAATAGCAAGTTACATTCAGCTCACGAGCAGAGAGGAGCACGGCTGGATAGAGTGTGGTGACATTCACAGAGAGAGACAATTAATCCTTTCCACACTCCATCATGTATGAGAATCGCAAAAGTGGTAATGTCATGCACACACATTAGGCTGAAACAATGTGTTACTGAAAGGTGATGATGGATATACCATACATCTGTTGTACTTTTAGTCTCGTTAGGATAGGTTTCTGAAGGATTGATACAGGATGATGCACTGGTGGACAAGATCAGAATCTCTGGAGAATAGAGATGTCAAGAGTAGAAATAAAGAAAGCCGAGAGGTGTGCAGTTTGCATAATTAGAACTGGTTTCTTGTAGCTCATTTATCACAGTCGTGACTAAAAGACACGGCAGCATGGTGGCCCAATGGTTAGCACTGGGGCCTCACAGCAAGAAGGTTCTGGGTTCGAATCCAGGTTGCTCCGGGTCTTTCTGTGTGCGAGTTTGTATGTTCTCCCCATGTTTGTGTGAGTTTCCTCTGGTTTCCCCCACCATCAAAAAAACAAAAACATTGCACCAGGTTCTCCAAGGCACTGGCTCAGATCTGGAAATGGCTGCCCACTGCTCCCTTGAGGGATGGGTTAAATGCAGAGGATACATTTCGCTATGTGTATGTGACAATAAAGTACCTTTACCTTTTTTAAAAGGGAAACACAGTGTGTCAGTGAAGCATTGCGGTTAATATACTTACTACCTACAGATAACATACCTCTCTGTACGTTTTCAAAACACCGGGTATCTCGTAGTACACAGTAACTGTGCCCGAGTCTCTGGCTACTGCTGCACCACTTTTAGAGTCCACCTGAAGAACACTATTAGCTGAGGAGCTCCAAGTACCATGACCACCTGCAGAGAAGGCAATATAATGTCCAGCTTTTAAAGAATATGTACACTTTAATGAAACAAAACTGCTTATAATATGAAAAGGTACAAAGATAATGATCTCCTCAAACAAAAGCAGTACTAAAATTAAAACAAACTTAAGGAAAATTTAAAAGGAAATTCAATAAAATGCAGTGCAAGACAGATGCTTCTAATTCCAAAATAAAATTTTACAGCATAAAGTTTGTGGAAAAACACAAAAGCAGAAAATACATGACCAGGCTCACTGGAGCGCCAAATCTAAACTATAAACATTCCAAATGTTTTTCCTTTGTTCTTACGGTTCAAAATAATTATTTTCTGATCACACGTCTGCTGCTTGAAGAACATGTAGATGTCTCACCATCCGGGCTGGTTAACTGGGCACTGAAGCAGACCACATCCCCCACCACCAGTCTGTGGGCTTCATGTGGATGGATGGCGTGCTCGACAGGTAGTGGAACATAGTCCGCCACACCCACGTTTTCACTGTCCCACACTGCAAGAAGAGTAAAGCCTACATTGATGGTCCTCACTGTCAGAGTGTGGTTACCAGGCCCAATCCCCACTTGCACCAGGTCATCTCTGCAGGACAGAACAGAGGTACAAGTTGAATTATGGATCAACTACTGTATCATGTATAACTACTCAACCTGTACCTGTAATACAATTCATTAACGGAAGTCAAACATGGGCCGATACAAAGTTATTGTAGGCTCAGGAACAAAGTCCACATCTAATCCAATTGCTCTCGCTGTGGCTCACTGTGACACCCTATGCCCAGTCATTGACCCCCATTTGACCCTGCATTCATCCCCTTGTGCTCGACCCCTCTAATCCTTTCATCCACGACCCTAATTCATCCCCCCCACTCCTTATCTGTTGTTAAAATAAACTATTTTGCAAACATGCTGGCATTGTCTTTGTTACTAGAGAACTCAGGAATCTGGGTAAAACTGATTACAAAAACAATACTTTCCATTCCTTAGTTTAGCTTTTAATAGTTCCACATCCTATTATTTATCTTTTTCACCTATAAAAAAAAAAAAAAAAAAAAAAAAAAAAAAAAAAGAAAAGTCTCTTTTTGCCTCAATCTCCAAAGCATCAGTTCTGAACAAATGGGGCCAAATTGCTCGCACCTCAGATAGCAGTAAAATCCAAATGGCTCCTTGGAGACTCAGTAGGATATTATCATAGCCCAGCCCTTTTAGTCCCAAGACAACCGGCCCTTTACCACTCTGATTTTTATACTTTCCCCCTAAAATTGTCTGGCAGCATGGAGGGAAGCAATGCTCCTCCCATTAATTTAGCTCACTCACTCAAGTGGAAACAACTCCATCTGCAATGAGGTTGAAGGAACAGCCCAGTAAATCAATGTTGTGAAATCCTACTGTAGCACAGCCTGACATGACCTCAACTACTCAGGTTGTACTCTACAGTTGCACAATGCACACAGCCTGAACCAATGGCCAAAGGTATGGTGTATCACAGCACTGGCTAAGTATAGAAAACAAATGTTAGTGGATAAATCTCGTATGGATCAACATCATAAAAACAAACCATGTCAAGTACATTTAAATGAAAATGAAAATCAATTTTTACATTGTAAAAATGTTGAGAACAATGATGGATAAACGCATTCCAAATTAAACACATTTTCTGTTGAGCTGGTAGAGGGTGAGTAGTGTGGGTTGACATGACTTGTGTGGCAGAATTTGAAATACGGGGAGACATTAGGTCACGCAAGGCTGTGTGAGGTTGAACAAACAGACCACTCAAAGAGGCCTTGGTACTCGCTCTATATATAGCCCATAACAGCAGGATAATAGCTTTTTAACATTGGGACACTAAGCAAACTGCAAAACATATCCTCCTCCCTCCTCTGCCTGTCTACTGTAGAAGTCATGTTTCACTCACTAAGTCACACTGTTTATGAACATATGAATTATGTACGTACATGACCGCACATAGAACCTATAGATTGTGTGTTACCAGACCTGTTTGTGGAAAACGTAAGGTGGGAGTTGGAGCTGTGTAGGGCCTCTCCAGTGCTGGCATGAAAGTGGACAGTGAAGGTGAGCACTATGCCCAGAGGGAAGGCTTTCAGGCTCTCTCTGGTGTGCATGTAGAGAACTGGACTGCTACTGAAGCGCACATAGGACACAGGTACCACCTGAGGAACGAAGGGAAGAATCAGTGTCACACTCTGTAACTGCAGTGACTGCCATGGGTCAGTAGTGTTAACAAGTGTTGATGCTAGAATGGATGGCCCGGAGGGACGGGCGAAGGCATGACCCACGCTACTCAGCTCCAGATTGGCATCCCTGATATTCTTACCCTAACCAATCTCACTCCTCATGCCTAAACCTAACCAACCGATCAACCAATCAGAGTTGGGTCATGTCTTCGCCCGTCCCTCTGGACCATCCGTTCTAGCATCAACCATTGCAGAGTGGCCATACAACTCAGTCCACTGACAATTAGCCTGTAGCAGATGTAACAATGGAGGCAGCTCATAGTTCTGAATGTCAGATGACAATATATATTTTTTTTTTTAAATGCTGCATAAAAATCTATGACATCAGAAAATTATTTATTTATTTTAATTATTTATTTATTATTATTAATAGTTTTTTCTTGATAGGGCTAACATAATGGGGGGAACAGTGCTTTCACATTTAAAATTATTTAAATAAATATTGTGCTATAGATGTGGAGGCAAAAAGCACAAACAGTGAAAAAACATTAGCTTTTTTTCCCTTTATAGCCATGCCTTTTCCACATAAAGCCAAACTGGAAAAAAAAACCTTGACATACAGTAGATGTGAAATGTCTCCTATTTTAGTTTCTTTAACCAATATTCTCCAAACATATACCCTTTTTTTAGCTTATTTTCTAATCACAATATACATACAAAAACATAATTTAGTGTTCAACCCATTTTAATTAAACTTGGTAATTTGGAATTAAAATCATATACTGTAAATGTTTTAGCAGACTGACATACACAGCTTATACAACAACTACAGGCAGGAGGTCATTTAAATGGATTTCACTGTTAATATCCATCAGATATTGTCTTTAAAACCAAAAGTCTGAATCACTTTTCATGCAGTGACTCTAAAACTGACCTTCAAAGCGAGGATGAGAGTTTGATTGACACCAAAGGTCTCTTGCGAGGTGATCAGCAGAGAGGAGATGCCAGTAACAGAGCCGGAGAAGAGGAAGCCCTTATCATCCACTTGAGCAATAACAACCTGGTCAGGGCAATCCAGCATTCGATAAGAAAGTGCACCTACACCATCCCTATTAGACAAACACAATCGCATCATGTTTATCCAATCTGTGATTTTGCAATGAAAGTTGGAGAAATCCAGACATTTGCCTAAACACATGCTTTTAGAATCAACAAAAAACTAACGTGCAGGCACTCGTAACTCACCTGCTAGTTTGGAGTTTGAGGGCTGAGTTCGGAGCCATCAATAACTCCCCAGCCTCTACTTCTGGATTAAGCATATGTAGCTTGTCATAGACCTTGATCAAAGCACAATGTTGAAACTCCAATTATTAGAGGGATTTAATCATTCTTTGATGTTTTGGGACAAGTGATATGTCATAGTTTAATGCAGTTTGAAGCTGGATGCATTCAGCTCTAACTAATCTGCAGTCTTATCACTTCACAAAGTTAACATCTTCAGATATTCCAAAGCTCAGCAACTTAAGTGCTCTGCTGCCTTAAATGCTAGCTTTCTCTATTGTAAAGAAACAGCAGCAGGGACACAGGTCAAGATAAGCAAAGTAGTCCATAAAAAGAGGTCTTTATAAAATATCTGTATATACAGTATTTATAATACTGGTGTTCAGGACACATAGATACAATGTTTACAGCAGTGCTTTTTTTTTCCAAGTGTATCCCCATGAAGAGGTAGCCACAGTGCTGTACCTGGATCTGGATCTCATCCGTGAGCTCCTGCACATTCCCCATTAGCTGCCCAGCCTTGGGGTCAGTAACTCTGAGCACCACCTTCAGCCCTGTCCGCCCTCTCGTTCTTCCAGTCACCCTCATGCCAAAGTTGTGCTCTGACTGGATCTCCATGTTAGCCTGAAGGAAGACAGGCACCATTATGAGAATGGCAAAAATAGCAGCAGCAAATCAAATAAAAAGGCGACAGTGATGAGGAAGCAGGGACAAGGCAGATGCTGTTGCTTTTTTAAAATCATACTGTAATGCAGGGACAGCACATCTTAAGTCAATCTGATAAACAGATCAAAGAGACAACACAAGCTAAAATAGGAATGGCTGAGTGGCAGAAAATGTGATATCAAATGCGAGCAGCAAAAAACCTGAGGGCAGTGTACCTCAATGTGTCTTGGCTGGACATCCAGAATGTCTCTCTTGGTGATGGACCATGTGAAGGTGAGGCCAGGTACAGCATTGCCAAAGGAGAAGGGTGTTTGACTATTGGTCAGACCCATCACATATACAGGCATCTAGAAAAGGAGATTAATGAAGGTGATCAGTGAGTACATTGCCCATAGAGAGCTGAATTAATGGTTTCACAGTTAATTGCAGTGCTACTGTAAGCATTTTTACTGTAGTTCTTCTCCAAAATAATCACACCTGTGCCTTGGTCTTCATTCTTGTGATAGGTGCTCTGATTCTAATGGCCGTCAATTGCACAACCTCAATTTCTACTTGATCCTGTGAACACAAGAGAACAAGCTTTTTATTGTAAAATCTAAGCGATATACCGTACTTGCCCACATTATCCATCCATCCATCCATCCATCCATCCATCCATCCATAGTACATACATACATACATATACAGTTACCTGAGACACAACGACTAGCTTCCCAGTCTCTGCATCAACAGCTTGGACCAGTCCAGTCACAGTGACATTACCAACAGTAACACCCCTGACATGGCCCATGCCATTAACAGAAGCTATTTCCTCCTTGGAAATAGAGAAAAGGATATTGGACTGAGGCTGAGGGCCCCCCTCAGATGTGATCTATAAATGACAGCAGGAATGAAAAAGGGAGGGAGATTTTGAAAGCGAGAAACAGGAAGAGAGAAAAAAGAAATTAGCATCACTCTTACATGAGTGACCTTGACAACACTTGACAGTGTAGTCAATAGCTTTCATCAATGCAAGATGTGATAATAATTTGCTAAAAGACATTATCCTTTGTGTATTAAAGTACTCAAGATTAGAAAAATGGATATACAACACAAATAATATGTAATGCATATATAACATTACTAAGTTTACGGTTTAGCAATTAGGAGGCCTCTTGGATTGATGGTAAATGCTTTCTAATTCAAGCATGAATTGAGGCAAATGAAAGGCGAGCTGGATGTTTAGACCAAGAGCAATTAGACTAAAGTCATCTTCCAGAAGAGTCCTGGCAGAGGGCTCTTTTGGAAGATAAACTGAGGACCAGATGAACTCTTCTGGCAAGGCAAACTGAGACCAGCTGTTCTCAGACAAAACTTAAGCATCAATATATACATACCTGCATCATTGCTCCAATCAACAGAGTCATTTTCCTTGGGATGAGTTTGAATGGTGGAAATACCTACAAGTGAAAAAGAAAAAAAAAGAAAAATTACGTGTGCAACACATATTGCAAGAGTCAAAATTTGAACTGGCATTTTAGAAATTCAAACAAAAAGATACCTCTATTTGCTGAGGTGCAGATGAAATTTTTTTCCCATGTTTATCCACAACAACACCTGAGAGAGTGGTCTGACCAATAGAAGCACCTTTCACCACAAAAACAGCGGTATCTTTTTCTGTGGACTCCGATAATCGTCTGCAAAAAAAGATATTTAGAAATTTACATGAAGCCTTGCAGGTTCCTACATCCTCAACGACAAGTTTCGACAAATGACTTACTTTAGAGAGACTATTGTAGAAGCTGCTTTGAGTTTAAGATTCATGAAATGAAAATAGCTGGCTGGGAAGGGCTGCTTATTATCATCCAAGACTCTGACATAAGCTCTCACAGATTGGCCAATCTCCACCTGTAATACAGATTAATGACATCAATCATTTGGGAAATTGTCATTTTGGTTCACAGACGGGGCAAACCTAATGACGCCAATTCAAGACATGCAGACTTTCATGAAAATCAAGACGAGGACGTTTTTTTAGTGCTTTGACGCCATTGTGTCTGGACCCTCCAAAAAGAGGAATTATTGGGGTGGGAAACACACCTTGTCAACCACTCTCACATAAACCTCCAGGATGTCAGAAACGTGTACAGTGGCCTTGGCAGGGGCTGGAAATGCCAGACAAAGGTCATGAACCATCACCTTCACCTCCCCTGGGTAGACTGGAGAGACCTAGGCACACACAGCAAATCAATCAAGTGATTGCCAGAATTATCTGCATTCAATGGATCATTGTTGTAGTGTACTTGAATCCACAATCCAGGTTGGGTTATGGATTAAAGTACACCAGTAGGGAATTCCTGGAAATCCACAGTATGTTGTTCAATATCACAATTGTGCATTGCCCTGAACTAATCCCATCACAGTCCAGATGTTCATTCTTACCTGAGCTGTTCCTTGGGCCTCCTGGAATACCACGTTCGCTATCCCTTTAACACTGGTATTGACAAAAAAGTGCCCTGAACCTTCTCGCAGGGCCAAATTCGCCTGCAAAACAAAATACATTTACTGCCTTGAGACAGATCTGAAAATCACTTTTCTAAATGATTACATATTGTGTCTGACTTTACTGTAATTCTTTTTCTGACATTCAGCTGGCATGAGACATCAAAGAGGACCTCTGACCACACTCTCTCTTCCAAATCCTCTTACACAGGTCACTAGCTGTTATTTAACCCCCACACCTGCCAAACACTGCTCCTATATCACACAGGATTAGGAGAGGGAGGCCCACTGAGGAAAGTGGGATATAGGATTCCAGTGTGCCTAGAGCGATCATTATTAACATTTGAATTCATTCAGTTGGTACCAGTGTGATGAAGTTAATTTCCATGTTTTGTTCTGCTTGATTAAAAGAGTACCGGTACATTATATCCTTTATAATGAAATATCAAATGCAATTTTGCTTTTAGCAAAACAAGCCAAGTCTGTTGGTGTTTACCCTTGCAGGGGTAAAGAGATAGGTATAAATCAGTCCCTTACCCGCACATCAGGGTGGTTGTATATGGTAACAGTGTCAGGGGAAACTTTCACATCTTCGACCAATAGCAGCTCCAGGGTGGCTGAGACAGGGGTCAAGGGGTCATACTGTCCAGAAGTAGAAGAAGGGTTGGAAAATAATTAGTGTTATAGTTACAAATGTAAATATTATACCTGCATACAATACAGTATGTTGGTAATGCCAGGAAGTAAGCTGAAGTTGGGACAGAACAAATGAAAAATAGCTTCATTATCACATGAAGGTGCAAGTTTATTGGAACACAGCATCAATGAAAAGAGTATTAGCCCTGCACACAGACTCCAAACAACACAAAACATGTCCATCACAGTCAGATCTTTATTTAGGCAAAAAAACTCACCTGACATCGATCTGACTGGGAGCAAAATGTAAGCAGATCCACAGGACAACCTTATACGGTTATTTTGAATAACGTTTAGCTGCTTCTGCTTTTTAGAGGAAGTGAAACATTTTGACACATCTTAGTGTGTCAAAAAAATCTTAAGTCACTTACTGGACTGGGAACTTTGGCTGCAGTGAGATGTAAAACCTGGTAACCCAGAGCTGTCACTGTGATGGCAGCAATGCCTGTTTGATGATGGACAAGAACTGTCTGCCGTCCTGCCACAGATAATAACAAGAGAAACAAAACAGTAATTTAACAACAACAACAACAACAACAACCCAAACTATTTGTCATCACTAATCTATAGAAACAGACTGCAAAGACACAACAAAAACTGTATTCCCAGTAGTGGGTGAATGGATAGTTCCCCGTCTGCCTCCACTGTCTCAGAATTAAATTCGGCCAGAGCTTTCTCTCCTGCCTTTCCCTCATTACTTTCCAAATGTCTAAACAAAAGAGTTAAGCCAACAACCCAAGCTTTCTTAAAAATACAACAAAACAAACTAGAAAGGTTTAAGGCAAGACACAATGCTTTACCGTGAAGTTTCATCTGTTTGTTGCCATCCTCAAACAGCTGTAGCTCCATGGGCATAGTGGGTTCAATACTGGCCAGCGACACCATGGTCGATTCCCACAGTATGCTCAGAGAGCTGAAGTTGTCAAACCGCCTTCCTTGTTGATCAAAAGCAGCCAAATCCAAAATGGGATTGCGGTAATTTGAAACCGGTACCTGTAGTGATGATGAATTCATTTTCCAAACATTATGCTTCTATTATGAAACATTTATAATCCTCATCATCATTGAGCCAAAGATATTTTCTAATGATTTTACAGGAGCAATAATGGGTTCATATTTTTGTGTTAAAGTCCTTTTGTGAGATAGCGGTCGCTTTCTTCAAATGGCACATGTCACCCAAATGAAATTCAGTGATTTCAGCGTGAACAGCCATGGACAAAGGTAAGTAATCAATGCAAAACAAATACAATAAAAAGTAATACAAAGGTAAACGTAGGCAGCTAAACACAGCAAGGTGAAGCGTGTTGACCCTTGTAAAAGGGACCACATACATACCACTTGTTTGTTCTGCTGCAGCAGCGGGCAGGTCAGGTCCAGCTGTGGGCTGGTATACACTGGGACCAGGGTGAGGCGAGACGGAGGGGCACATACAAACTTGACCACCACCGGCTCCACAGCAGGATAAGGATTGGTCACACTGGCCTTGTTACCCACCATCACCTCCAGCACCTGAAGAATAACATGACGACAACTGAAGCTGATGACAAAATAATAAAGTCCTATTTCTATAACTATTTGGAGCCAGCACAGTTAAACAGCAAGGACACCCCCATATACAGAGGAGTTCTATGAATAACTATAGGTAGATTATAAAGCTAAGATTTTGAGATATTGTATTTATTCTCAAATATTATGAAATGTAACCATACAATTCTTCGGTTGGCGGTATGAATGGAAAATAGAAATTTAAGTATAAACAGTATAATTTCAAAAGTTCCCACCTGCTCTCCCAGGGCCCTGCAGGTTGCTCTGACCCAGTGCTGGTTATAGTTGTGAGATGAGGGACTGGTCAGCGTAAGGCGAACACTGGCCTCATCCTCAGCCCTCAAGTTGCAGAAGAACTTTGAGGGCTCTAAAACCCAAGGTCGTGGCCCGCCCTCAAACAACATGTCTTTAGATGATCCCAGAGTCACCACGGCCACAGATACAGGGTCAATCGCCTGCCAAACACAAGTATTTTATTATGAAATGTTACAGCAGCACACTTTCAGAAAGAAATGCTTTTACAAATGTCAACAGAATTGGGGGACCAAAATCTAGTAAACGCAGAAAGCAGGTGTGCAAAATGTCATGGAGGGAGATTGTGAAAAATCAAAGAGAAAGATATCTCAATATTTAAAATGAAAGCAGGTATTTATGTATATCAGCTTGGGCACTAAGGAACTAAGCGGGCGAAATGTTTAGCTTAAATTATTTTACAGCAAAGAAACAAAACTGGGTCATCCATTAGCTGCCAGGGCAAAACAAGTGAACAAACATCACAAAAATGTCTGCAATATTTTGAAGAATACTACTCAATCCCATGATAAAAACAATACATGACCTCAAAAGTGGTGCATCAAACAGCACGTTACTGTACTGATAACCTAAATGTAATGTGCAAGAAAACCACAGCTGTCTGTGGATCAGGAATGACAAAATTCTTCATGACAGGAGATTTGGTCAATCATAATACATCTCATACTATTAAATTAAAGAACTCTACCACAACAGTTTAATTCATTTTCATTCCTGTGCAGTACTAGAAAACAAATCAGTGTATTAAGTTTAAAATGCATAATTAAAATGCACAGAGGAAAGAGGAGGAGAACATTTTAACACTCTCTGATCATCGCATTTCTAACCTGATTGTAAGGAGAGAGTATGTGTATGAATGTTCATGTGTTTGCATGAGTGGGTTTGTTTAGTTCGAAGACAAACGCTAATTGGTGTTATGAGGAGAGTTAAAAGAATAACAGCAATCACAACAAAAACTTCAGGTAAAGTTAAAGATGATTACAGCATGCAGATGCCTCAGCATTCAAAAAGAGAGTCTACTATTAACTAAAGAACTAAAAGACTTCACACAACGAAAATAATTCTGGAGGCCTTGAGAAACATACATTAAGAGGGCAAAATGATAAATCTCAAAGTTTGTGATGAGCAAGGCCGTGGAAGGACAAAACCTTTGGACTCACTCTGAGAGGAAGATAGGCAGCAATAGTGATCTTGGCACTGAGGTGAACATTGCCGTGGGTGTAGCTCACAGTAAGTATGGTGTACCCAGTGGCCAGGGCCTTGGCTCTCACCCCACTGCAGTGCTCCTGGCCTGGAACCAGCCTCTCTGGATCAGGACAAGGAGGGTAGGAGGGAGCCAAAGAGTAAGATAGAATGCAATATCACAATGTACAAATAACCACAATTGTTCACCCAGCTGCTCATTTATCTTCCTATCTTAAACCACACTGGAGTACAGAGAGGTTGTGTTGTTTGTGCCAGTCCAATATTCGGATTAATAATGCAAGATTCCAAAATGAAAAACTGTAAATGTTGCTAAGAGAGGAATTTTGAAAGAGATAAACGTCGCAATTTGAAAGCCATAAAAAATTCACAATGCTTTAAAAAAAAAAAAAAAAAAAAAAAAAAAAAAGAGTTAGAGTCATCACAATACGACACAGTCCGATCACCCAGACTCACCGTCTAGTAGTTGGAAGACGCCATGGTTCTCCTGCTCAACCTGCAGGTCAAAGTGGGAGCAGTCACTCAGCATGACCCGCTGTTTCTCCACCTCCTCCAGGAGGCCAAAAATCCTGAGGGGCAGATCCAGAACCAGGCCCACCCTGGCCTCTACTGGGCAAGGAGCAAAGTCCATGGCCACAGGCTCAACAACATACACCTTAGGAAAAACAGGATCAAAGAAGTTTAAGAGTGTTAGACTGAGGGCTGGGAATGATGGTAAAAAGGGGAGATTCAAGCTATAAGACTGCAATGTACTTTTATGGCTGCACAATTAGGTTAGACAATTTACACAATTTCATGTTTTCATGATCAATCATGATGATGCACTTCAGAAAGAATTTACCATCTGTTGTGTTTTCAATTACTTCAATGACTTCCTCAAGCACATAAAATACTTCCATTCGATATGACAAATTACAGCATTTAATAAAAATGTAAGCCCAGAAGAAGCAGAGCAATATTCTTTAAAAAAAGAAATTGTAGCGACAAGTCCAAAGCTGAAGAGTTGTTCAAACTTTCCCAAATTTTAACATTGAAATTGTTCAGACAAGTGAACAACATACTTTGCTTGACATACATGTAAAACCCAATCAAAACAAACAATTAAGTACATTTTGTGCAAAAGCTGCATCAAAAGTGAAGGCTTACTCCGAAGAAATTAAGCATTAGCAACTTCAGGAACAAAAATGATGAGGAGCACTTTTCAAGTGTCCATACCTCCCCCAGAGTTCTTTGGTGGCAGGGACACAAAACCCATTTAGAAAACACTAAAAAAAAGTGGTTCAAATCTTAAGCAACAATCAAAGTGAAACTAAAACCTGAAAGATAAGACAATCATTATACAACTATAAAACCGATAAATCAGTTATCAAAGTAATCAGTAGGGATGTAACGATTACTGGTGTAACGGTAAACCACAGTAAAAATGTTGAAGATAACAATTACCGTTTTCATTTAAAATATCATTATCACGGTGGATTACCACGGCTTCATCCAAGTCTCCTGAACTGCGTAGCCTACAGTGCGTTTCTTGAAGTTGGAATCATGGCGGAAGGAGGAGATGACAGCGCTCAGGACATTTATCAGCCTTGTAAAAAAGGCCATAGTAACACTTGCTCGCTCTCTTGAGATGATTGACCAATCAGTGACAAGAGTCATCACTTTGATCTCCTGTCAATCACTCTTCCGCTCCTCAGACAGGAGAAGGGGACAGAACAGCGGCTGTAAACAGACTTTTTTTCTTCATCATTCCTTTCCCATTTTCGGACTTGCTAAACTGTCATGGGTTTTACTGCCTCATTATCTGTGTAAACATTTAAGCTACGTTTATTCATATTTCAATAACTGTTCTGTTACAATG